>NC_057803.1:349638651-349652644 GCF_018294505.1 Triticum aestivum | reverse complement strand
GGGGGGGGGTTCTTGTAAGCCACCCTTTCTCCATGAATATGTGTCGGATTCCCTGAGCTAGTTGGTTAAGCTAAACAACAACTTGGAGAGTTGGAAGATAAAAGCTTGTCTGACTTAGGTCATGTTAAGGGATATCTTTTGTGCGTGTGTGTGTGTTCAGGAAAGATGATATCTCCATTGATTGGTCTTCGTAATCAGTTGTTGGATCTATTGCCTTGTCAAGACTTTAACTTGAGTATGGGCTATCGTCAAGTCAAATCAGAACCAATGATTTTTGTAATGTTGTCTTACTCGTGGTTGATCCCTCGAGCATATACTATTACATCTTTTGGTCTGACCAATGCTATCACTCTGTTCACATGATGGTGGAAGTCGAGTAATATGGAAAATTCTGATAAGTTGTTGTTGAGCCCATCAGTAACATTTTTGTCTCCCCCATGATTCATGTTGAACATCAACCTAGTGTTGAAAACCTTGTAAGCAATGCCTTCGTGTTCCGTTCATGAAGCTTATGCTTGGATGAAAGAAGTGAATTTCTCCAAGTTCGCGTGCATTAGGTGTAAGTAGCCGCCATGAATTTGAAAAAGGTTTGTTTTGTTTCCCTTGGAATCATCCCAAATCGGTCATGCATACGTACGAAGTATACCAAACCTTTTTTTTGAATTTTTTTGCCTCTAGATCTTGAAAGCCCCGTAACTTTTTTGGTGTTAGGTTTTTGGGGATTTTGAAAATGTTTAACGGGGTTTCCCCAATTAAATTCGGATGTAACTTTTCGAGTAGATGATTTTTCATATATAAAACTTTTTAATCCGAGTTCGTATGCAAAAGTTATGCCCATTTTACAAATTTCCAGAGATATTTTGCAAATAAAGTCGAAATTTATATTTGTAAATTTTCCCAACAACTAGACCAAATATGACATGGCAAACTTATTTTCTTTTATTTTTTTTGACATTTTTATCATTTTTTTTATTTTTTTTTAAAACTGAAAAGGTGGTCCACAGGGGGGGGGGGTTCTTGTAAGCCACCCTTTCTCCATGAATATGTGTCGGATTCCCTGAGCTAGTTGGTTAAGCTAAACAACAACTTGGAGAGTTGGAAGATAAAAGCTTGTCTGACTTAGGTCATGTTAAGGGATATCTTTTGGGCGTGTGTGTGTGTTGAAGAAAGATGATATCTCCATTGATTGGTCTTCGTAATCAGTTGTTGGATCTATTGCCTTGTCAAGACTTTAACTTGAGTATGGGCTATCGTCAAGTCAAATCAGAACCAATGATTTTCGTAATGTTGTCTTACTCGTGGTTGATCCCTCGAGCATATACCATTACATCTTTTGGTCTGACCATTGCTATCACTCTGTTCACATGATGGTGGAAGTCCAGTAATATGGAAAATTCTGATAATTTGTTGTTGAGCCCATCAGCAACATTTTTGTCTCCCCCATGATTCATGTTGAACATCAACCTAGTGTTGAAAACCTTGTAAGCAATGCCTTCGTGTTCCGTTCATGAAGCTTATGCTTGGATGAAAGAAGTGAATTTCTCCAAGTTCACGTGCATTAGGTGTAAGTTGCCGCCATGAATTTGAAAAAGGTTTGTTTTGTTTCCCTTGGAATCATCCCAAATCGGTCATGCATACGTACGAAGTATCCCAAACCTTTTTTTTGAATTTTTTTGCCTCTAGATCTTGAAAGCCCCGTAACTTTTTTGGTGTTTGGTTTTTGGGGATTTTGAAAATGTTTAACGGGGTTCCCCCAATTAAATTCGGATGTAACTTGTCGAGTAGATGATTTTTCATATATAAAACTTTTTAATCCGAGTTCTATGCAAAAGTTATGCCCATTTTACAAATTTCCAGAGATATTTTGCAAATAAAGTCGAAATTTATATTTGTAAATTTTCCCAACAACTAGACCTAATATGACATGGCAAACTTATTTTCTTTTATTTTTTGACATTTTTATCATTTTTTTTATTTTTTTAAAAACTGAAAAGGCGGTCCACAGGGGGGGGGGTTCTTGTAAGCCACCCTTTCTCCATGAATCTGTGTCAGATTCCCTGAGCTAGTTGGTTAAGCTAAACAACAACTTGGAGAGTTGGAAGATAAAAGCTTGTCTGACTTAGTTCATGTTAAGGGATATCTTTTGTGCGTGTGTGTGTGTTGAATAAAGATGATATCTCCATTGATTGGTCTTCGTGATCAGTTGTTGGATCTATTGCCTTGTCAAGACTTTGTCTTGAGTATGGGCTATCGTCAAGTCAAATCAGAACCAACGATTTTTGTAATGTTGTCTTACTCGTGGTTGATCCCTCGAGCATACACCATTACATCTTTTGGTCTGACCATTGCTATCACCGTGTTCACATGATGGTGGAAGTCCAGTAATATGGAAAATTCTGATGAGTTGTTGTTCAGCCCATCAGCAGCATTTTTGTCTCCCCCATGATTCATGTTGAACATCAACCTAGTGTTGAAAACCTTGTAAGCAATGCCTTCGTGTTCCGTTCATGAAGCTTATGCTTGGATGAAAGAAGTGACTTTCTCCAAGTTCACGTGCATTAGGTGTAAGTTGCCGCCATGAATTTGAGAAAGGTTTGTTTTGTTTGCCTTGGAATCATCCCAAATCGGTCATGCATACGTACGAAGTATCCCAAACCTTTTTTTTGAATTTTTTTGCCTCTAGATCTTGAAAGCTCCGTAACTTTTTTTGTGTTAGGTTTTTGGGGATTTTGAAAATGTTTAACGGGGTTCCCCTAGTTAAATTCGGATGTAACTTTTCGAGTAGATGATTTTTCATATATAAAACTTTTTAATCCGAGTTCGTATGCAAAAGTTATGCCCATTTTACAAATTTCCAGAGATATTTTGCAAATAAAGTCGAAATTTATATTTGTAAATTTTCCCAACAATTAGACCAAATATGACATGGCAAACTTATTTTCTTTTATTTTTTTGGCATTTTTATCATTTTTTTTAAAACTGAAAAGGCGGTCCACAGGGGGGGGGGGGGTTCTTGTAAGCTACCCTTTCTCCATGAATCTGTGTCGGATTCCCTGAGCTAGTTGGTTAAGCTAAACAACAACTTGGAGAGTTGGAAGATAAAAGCTTGTCTGACTTAGTTCATGTTAAGGGATATCTTTTGTGCGTGTGTGTGTGTTGAAGAAAGATGATATCTCCATTGATTGGTCTTCGTGATCAGTTGTTCGATCTATTGCCTTGTCAAGACGACTTGAGTATGGGCTATCGTCAAGTCAAATCAGAACCAACGATTTTTGTAATGTTGTCTTACTCGTGGTTGATCCCTCGAGCATACACCATTACATCTTTTGGTCTGACCATTGCTATCACTGTGTTCACATGATGGTGGAAGTCCAGTAATATGGAAAATTCTGATGAGTTGTTGTTGAGCCCATCAGCAACATTTTTGTCTCCCCCATGATTCATGTTGAATATCAACCTAGTGTTGAAAACCTTGTAAGCAATGCCTTCGTGTTCCGTTCATGAAGGTTATGCTTGGATGAAAGAAGTGACTTTCTCCAAGTTCACGTGCATTAGGTGTAAGTTGCCGCCATGAATTTGAGAAAGGTTTGTTTTGTTTCCCTTGGAATCATCCCAAATCGGTCATGCATACGTACGAAGTATCCCAAACCTTTTTTTTGAATTTTTTTGCCTCTAGATCTTGAAAGCCCCGTAACTTTTTTTGTGTTAGGTTTTTGGGGATTTTGAAAATGTTTAACAGGGTTCCCCCAGTTAAATTCGGATGTAACTTTTCGAGTAGATGATTTTTCATATATAAAACTTTTTAATCCGAGTTCGTATGCAAAAGTTATGCCCATTTTACAAATTTCCAGAGATATTTTGCAAATAATGTCGAAATTTATATTTGTAAATTTTCCCAACAACTAGACCAAATATGACATGGCAAACTTATTTTCTTTATTTTTTTTGACATTTTTATCATTTTTTTTATTTTTTTTAAACTGAAAAGGCGGTCCACAGGGGGGGGGTTTCTTGTAAGCCACCCTTTCTCCATGAATCTGTGTCGGATTCCCTGAGCTAGTTGGTTAAGCTAAACAACAACTTGGAGAGTTGGAAGATAAAAGCTTGTCTGACTTAGTTCATGTTAAGGGATATCTTTTGTGCGTGTGTGTGTGTTGAAGAAAGATGATATCTCCATTGATTGGTCTTCGTGATCAGTTGTTGGATCTATTGCCTTGTCAAGACTTTAACTTGAGTATGGGCTATCGTCAAGTCAAATCAGAACCAACAATTTTCGTAATGTTGTCTTACTCGTGGTTGATCCCTCGAGCATACACCATTACATCTTTTGGTCTGACCATTGCTATCACCGTGTTCACATGATGGTGGAAGTCCAGTAATATGGAAAATTCTGATGAGTTGTTGTTCAGCCCATCAGCAGCATTTTTGTCTCCCCCATGATTCATGTTGAACATCAACCTAGTGTTGAAAACCTTGTAAGCAATGCCTTCGTGTTCCGTTCATGAAGCATATGCTTGGATGAAAGAAGTTACTTTCTCCAAGTTCACGTGCATTAGGTGTAAGTTGCCGCCATGAATTTGAGAAAGGTTTGTTTTGTTTCCCTTGGAATCATCCCAAATCGGTCATGCATACGTACGAAGTATCCCAAACCTTTTTTTTTGAATTTTTTTGCCTCTAAATCTTGAAAGCCCCGTAACTTTTTTGTGTTAGGTTTTTGGGGATTTTGAAAATGTTTAACGGGGTTCCCCCATTTATATTCGGATGTAACTTTTTGAGTAGATGATTTTTCATATATAAAACTTTTTAATCCGAGTTCGTATGCAAAAGTTATGCACATTTTACAAATTTCCAGAGATATTTTGCAAATAATGTCGAAATTTATATTTGTAAATTTTCCCAACAACTAGACCAAATATGACATGGCAAACTTATTTACTTTTATTTTTTTGACATTTTTATCATTTATTTATTTATTTTTAAACTGAAAAGGCGGTCCACGGGGGGGGGGGGGTTTCCTGTAAGCCACCCTTTCTCCATGAATCTGTGTCGGATTCCCTGAGCTAGTTGGTTAAGCTAAACAACAATTTGGAGAGTTGGAAGATAAAAGCTTGTCTGACTTAGTTCATGTTAAGGGATATCTTTTTTGTGTGCGTGTGTGTTGAAGAAAGATGATATCTCCATTGATTGGTCTTCGTGATCAGTTGTTGGATCTATTGCCTTGTCAAGACTTTAACTTGAGTATGGGCTATCGTCAAGTCAAATCAGAACCAACGATTTTCGTCATGTTGTCTTACTCGTGGTTGATCCCTCGAGCATACACCATTACATCTTTTGGTCTGACCATTGCTATCACTGTGTTCACATGATGGTGGAAGTCCAGTAATATGGAAAATTCTGATGAGTTGTTGTTCAGCCCATCAGCAACATTTTTGTCTCCCCCATGATTCATGTTGAACATCAACCTAGTGTTGAAAACCTTGTAAGCAATGCCTTCGTGTTCCGTTCATGAAGCTTATGCTTGGATGAAAGAAGTGACTTTCTCCAAGTTCACGTGCATTAGGTGTAAGTTGCCGCCATGAATTTGAAAGAGGTTTGTTTTGTTTCCCTTGGAATCATCCCAAATCGGTCATGCATACGTACGAAGTATCCCAAACCTTTTTTTTTGAATTTTTTTGCCTCTAGATCTTGAAAGCCCCGTAACTTTTTTGGTGTTAGGTTTTTGGGGATTTTGAAAATGTTTACCAGGGTTCCCCCAATTAAATTTGGATGTAACTTTTCGAGTAGATGATTTTTCATATATAAAACTTTTTAATCCGAGTTCGTATGCAAAAGTTATGCCCATTTTACAAATTTCCAGAGATATTTTGCAAATAAAGTCGAAATTTATATTTGTAAATTTTCCCAATAACTAGACCAAATATGACATGGCAAACTTATTATTTTTTTTTTGACATTTTTATCATTTTTTTATTTTTTTTAAAACTGAAAAGGCGGTCCACAAGGGGGGGGGGGTTTCTTGTAAGCCACCCTTTCTCCATGAATCTGTGTTGGATTCCCTGAGCTAGTTGGTTAAGCTAAACAACAACTTGGAGAGTTGGAAGATAAAAGCTTGTCTGACTTAGTTCATGTTAAGGGATATCTTTTGTGCGTGTGTGTGTGTTGAAGAAAGATGATATCTCCATTGATTGGTCTTCGTGATCAGTTGTTGGATCTATTGCCTTGTCAAGACTTTAACTTGAGTATGGGCTATCGTCAAGTCAAATCAGAACCAATGATTTTCGTAATGTTATCTTACTCGTGGTTGATCCCTCGGGCATACACCATTACATCTTTTGGTCTGACCATTGCTATCACCGTGTTCACATGATGGTGGAAGTCCAGTAATATGGAAAATTCTGATGAGTTGTTGTTCAGCCCATCAGCAGCATTTTTGTCTCCCCCATGATTCATGTTGAACATCAACCTAGTGTTGAAAACCTTGTAAGCAATGCCTTCGTGTTCCGTTCATGAAGCTTATGCTTGGATGAAAGAAGTGACTTTCTCCAAGTTCACGTGCATTAGGTGTAAGTTGCCGCCATGAATTTGAGAAAGGTTTGTTTTGTTTCCCTTGGGATCATACCAAATCGGTCATGCATACGTACGAAGTATCCCAAACCTTTTTTTTGAATTTTTTTGCCTCTAGATCTTGAAAGCCCCGTAACTTTTTTTGTGTTAGGTTTTTGGGGATTTTGAAAATGTTTAACGGGGTTCCCCATTTAAATTCGGATGTAACTTTTCGAGTAGATGATTTTTCATATATAAAACTTTTTAATCCGAGTTCGTATGCAAAAGTTATGCACATTTTACAAATTTCCAGAGATATTTTGCAAATAATGTCGAAATTTATATTTGTAAATTTTCCCAACAACTAGACCAAATATGACATGGCAAACTTATTTTCTTTTATATTTTTGACATTTTTATCATTTTTTTATTTTTTTTAAAACTGAAAAGGCGGTCCACAGGGGGGGGGGGGGTTTCCTGTAAGCCACCCTTTCTCCACGAATCTGTGTCGGATTCCCTGAGCTAGTTGGTTAAGCTAAACAACAACTTGGAGAGTTGGAAGATAAAAGCTTGTCTGACTTAGTTCATGTTAAGGGATATCTTTTGTGCGTGTATGTGTGTTGAAGAAAGATGATATCTCCATTGATTGGTCTTCGTGATCAGTTGTTGGATCTATTGCCTTGTCAAGACTTTAACTTGAGTATGGGCTATCGTCAAGTCAAATCAGAACCAACGATTTTCGTAATGTTGTCTTACTCGTGGTTGATCCCTCGAGCATACACCATTACATCTTTTGGTCTGACCATTGCTATCACTGTGTTCACATGATGGTGGAAGTCCAGTAATATGGAAAATTCTGATGAGTTGTTGTTGAGCCCATCAGCAACATTTTTGTCTCCCCCATGATTTATGTTGAACATCAACCTAGTGTTGAAAACCTTGTAAGCAATGCCTTTGTGTTCCGTTCATGAAGCTTATGCTTGGATGAAAGAAGTGACTTTCTCCAAGTTCACGTGCATTAGGTGTAAGTTGCCGCCATGAATTTCAAAAAGGTTTGTTTTGTTTCGCTTGGAATCATCCCAAATCAGTCATGCATACGTACGAAGTATCCCAAACCTTTTTTTTGAATTTTTTTGCCTCTAGATCTTGAATGCCCTGTAACTTTTTTGGTGTTAGGTTTTTGGGGATTTTGAAAATGTTTAACAGGGTTCCCCTAATTAAATTCGGATGTAACTTTTCGAGTAGATGATTTTTCATATATAAAACTTTTTAATCCGAGTTCGTATGCAAAAGTTATGCCCATTTTACAAATTTCCAGAGATATTTTGCAAATAAAGTCGAAATTTATATTTGTAAATTTTCCCAACAACTAGACCAAATATGACATGGCAAACTTATTTTCTTTTATTTTTTTGACATTTTTATTATTTTTTTTATTTTTTTAAAAACTGAAAAAGGCGGTCCACAGGGGGGGGGGGGTTTCTTGTAAGCCACCCTTTCTCCATGAATCTGTGTCGGATTCCCTGAGCTAGTTGGTTAAGCTAAACAACAACTTGGAGAGTTGGAAGATAAAAGCTTGTCTGACTTAGTTCATGTTAAGGGATATCTTTTGTGCGTGTGTGTGTGTTGAAGAAAGATGATATCTCCATTGATTGGTCTTCGTGATCAGTTGTTGGATCTATTGCCTTGTCAAGACTTTAACTTGAGTATGGGCTCTCGTCAAGTCAAATCAGAACCAACGATTTTCGTAATGTTGTCTTACTCGTGGTTGATCCCTCGAGCATACACCATTACATCTTTTGGTCTGACAATTGCTATCACCGTGTTCACATGATGGTGGAAGTCCAGTAATATGGAAAATTCTGATGAGTTGTTGTTCAGCCCATCAGCAGCATTTTTGTCTCCCCCATGATTCGTGTTGAACATCAACCTAGTGTTGAAAACCTTGTAAGCAATGCCTTCGTGTTCCGTTCATGAAGCTTATGCTTGGATGAAAGAAGTGACTTTCTCCAAGTTCACGTGCATTAGGTGTAAGTTGCCGCCATGAATTTGAGAAAGGTTTGTTTTGTTTCCCTTGGAATCATCCCAAATCGGTCATGCATACGTACGACGTATCCCAAACCTTTTTTTTGAATTTTTTTGCCTCTAGATCTTGAAAGCCCCGTAACTTTTTTTGTGTTAGGTTTTTGGGGATTTTGAAAATGTTTAACGGGGTTCCCCCATTTAAATTCGGATGTAACTTTTCGAGTAGATGATTTTTCATATATAAAACTTTTTAATCCGAGTTCGTATGCAAAAGTTATGCACATTTTACAAATTTCCAGAGATATTTTGCAAATAATGTCGAAATTTATATTTGTAAATTTTCCCAACAACTAGACCAAATATGACATGGCAAACTTATTTTCTTTTATTTTTTTGACATTTTTATCATTTTTTTATTTTTTTTAAAACTGAAAAGGCGGTCCATAGGGGGGGGTTTCCTGTAAGCCACCCTTTCTCCTTGAATCTGTGTCGGATTCCCTGAGCTAGTTGGTTAAGCTAAACAACAACTTGGAGAGTTGGAAGATAAAAGCTTGTCTGACTTAGTTCATGTTAAGGGATATCTTTTGTGCGTGTGTGTGTGTGTTGAAGAAAGATGATATCTCCATTGATTGGTCTTCGTGATCAGTTGTTGGATCTATTGCCTTGTCAAGACTTTAACTTGAGTATGGGCTATCGTCAAGTCAAATCAGAACCAACGATTTTCGTAATGTTGTCTTACTCGTGGTTGATCCCTCGAGCATACACCATTACATCTTTTGGTCTGACCATTGCTATCACTATGTTCACATGATGGTGGAAGTCCAGTAATATGGAAAATTCTGATGAGTTGTTGTTGAGCCCATCAGCAACATTTTTGTCTCCCCCATGATTCATGTTGAATATCAACCTAGTGTTGAAAACCTTGTAAGCAATGCCTTCGTGTTCCGTTCATGAAGCTTATGCTTGGATGAAAGAAGTGACTTTCTCCAAGTTCACGTGCATTAGGTGTAATTTGCCGCCATGAATTTGAAAAAGGTTTGTTTTGTTTCCCTTGGAATCATCCCAAATCGGTCATGCATACGTACGAAGTATCCCAAACCTTTTTTTTTGAATTTTTTGCCTCTAGATCTTGAAAGCCCCGTAACTTTTTGTGTGTTAGGTTGTTGGGGATGTTGAAAATATTTATCAGGGTTCCCCCAATTAAATTCGGATGTAACTTTTCGAGTAGATGATTTTTCATATATAAAACTTTTTAATCCGAGTTCGTATGCAAAAGTTATGCACATTTTACAAATTTCCAGAGATATTTTGCAAATAATGTCAAAATTTATATTTGTAAATTTTCCCAACAACTAGACCAAATATGACATGGCAAACTTATTTTCTTTTATTTTTTTGACATTTTTATCATTTTTTTATTTTTTTAACTGAAAAGGCGGTCCACAGGGGGGGGGGTTTCCTGTAAGCCACCCTTTCTCCATGAATCTGTGTCGGATTCCCTGAGCTAGTTGGTTAAGCTAAACAACAACTTGGAGAGTTGGAAGATAAAAGCTTGTCTGACTTAGTTCATGTTAAGGAATATCTTTTGTGCGTGTGTGTGTGTGTGTTGAAGAAAGATGATATCTCCATTGATTGGTCTTCGTGATCAGTTGTTGGATCTATTGCCTTGTCAAGACTTTAACTTGAGTATGGGCTATCGTCAAGTCAAAACAGAACCAACGATTTTCATAATGTTGTCTTACTCGTGGTTAATCCCTCGAGCATACACCATTACATCTTTTGGTCTGACCATTGCTATCACTGTGTTCACATGATGGTGGAAGTCCAGTAATATGGAAAATTCTGATGAGTTGTTGTTGAGCCCATCAGCAGCATTTTTGTCTCCCCCATGATTAATGTTGAATATCAACCTAGTATTGAAAACCTTGTAAGCAATGCCTTCGTGTTCCGTTCATGAAGGTTATGCTTGGATGAAAGAAGTGACTTTCTCCAAGTTCACGTGCATTAGGTGTAGGTTGCCGCCATGAATTTGAGAAAGGTTTGTTTTGTTTCCCTTGGAATCATCCCAAATCGGTCATGCATACGTACGAAGTATCCCAAACCTTTTTTTTGAATTTTTTTGCCTCTAGATCTTGAAAGCCCCGTAACTTTTTTTTGTGTTAGGTTATTGTGGATTTTGAAAATGTTTAACGGGGTTCCCCCAGTTAAATTCGGATGTAACTTTTCAAGTAGATGATTTTTCATATATAAAACTTTTTAATCTGAGTTCGTATGCAAAAGTTATGCCCATTTTACAAATTTCCAGAGATATTTTGCAAATAAAGTCGAAATTTATATTTGTAAATTTTCCCAACAACTAGACCAAATATGACATGGCAAACTTATTTTCTTTTATTTTTTTGACATTTTTATCATTTTTTTATTTTTTTAAAAACTGAAAAGGCGGTCCACAGGGGGGGGGGTTTCTTGTAAGCCACCCTTTCTCCATGAATCTGTGTCGGATTCCCTGAGCTAGTTGGTTAAGCTAAACAACAACTTGGAGAGTTGGAAGATAAAAGCTTGTCTGACTTAGTTCATGTTAAGGGATATCTTTTGTGCGTGTGTGTGTGTTGAAGAAAGATGGCATCTCCATTGATTGGTCTTCGTGATCAGTTGTTGGATCTATTGCCTTGTCAAGACTTTGACTTGAGTATGGGCTATCGTCAAGTCAAATCAGAACCAACGATTTTCGTAATGTTGTCTTACTCGTGGTTGATCCCTCGAGCATACACCATTACATCTTTTGGTCTGACCATTGCTATCACCATGTTCACATGATGGTGGAAGTCCAGTAATATGGAAAATTCTGATGAGTTGTTGTTCAGCCCATCAGCAGCAGTTTTGTCTCCCCCATGATTCATGTTGAACATCAACCTAGTGTTGAAAACCTTGTAAGCAATGCCTTCGTGTTCCGTTCATGAAGCTTGTGCTTGGATGATAGAAGTGACTTTGTCCAAGTTCACGTGCATTAGGTGTAAGTTGCCGCCATGAATTTGAGAAAGGTTTGTTTTGTTTCCCTTGGAATCATCCCAAATCGGTCATGCATACGTACGAAGTATCCCAAACCTTTTTTTTGAATTTTTTTGCCTCTAGATCTTGAAAGCCCCGTAACTTTTTTTTGTGTTAGGTTTTTGGGGATTCTAAAAATGTTTAACGGGGTTCCCCCAGTTAAATTCAGATGTAACTTTTCGAGTAGATGATTTTTCATATATAAAACTTTTTAATCTGAGTTCGTATGCAAAAGTTATGCCCATTTTACAAATTTCCAGAGATATTTTGCAAATAAAGTCGAAATTTATATTTGTAAATTTTCCCAACAACTAGACCAAATATGACATGGCAAACTTATTTTCTTTTATTTTTTTGACATTGTTATCATTTTTTTTATTTTTTTAAAAACTGAAAAGGCGGTCCACAGGGGGGGGGGTTTCTTGTAAGCCACCCTTTCTCCATGAATCTGTGTCGGATTCCCTGAGCTAGTTGGTTAAGCTAAACAACAACTTGGAGAGTTGGAAGATAAAAGCTTGTCTGACTTAGTTCATGTTAAGGGATATCTTTTGTGCGTGTGTGTGTGTTGAAGAAAGATGGCATCTCCATTGATTGGTCTTCGTGATCAGTTGTTGGATCTATTGCCTTGTCAAGACTTTGACTTGAGTATGGGCTATCGTCAAGTCAAATCAGAACCAACGGTTTTCGTAATGTTGTCTTACTCGTGGTTGATCCCTCGAGCATACACCATTACATCTTTTGGTCTGACCATTGCTATCACCGTGTTCACATGATGGTGGAAGTCCAGTAATATGGAAAATTCTGATGAGTTGTTGTTCAGCCCATCAGCAGCATTTTTGTCTCCCCCATGATTCATGTTGAACATCAACCTAGTGTTGAAAACCTTGTAAGCAATGCCTTCGTGTTCCGTTCATGAAGCTTGTGCTTGGATGATAGAAGTGACTTTGTCCAAGTTCACGTGCATTAGGTGTAAGTTGCCGCCATGAATTTAAGAATGGTTTGTTTTGTTTCCCTTGGAATCATCCCAAATCGGTCATGCATACGTACGAAGTATCCCAAACCTTTTTTTTGAATTTTTTTGCCTCTAGATCTTGAAAGCCCCATAACTTTTTTTTGTGTTAGGTTTTTGGGGATTTTGAAAATGTTTAACGGGGTTCCCCTAGTTAAATTCGGATGTAACTTTTCGAGTAGATGATTTTTCATATATAAAACTTTTTAATCTGAGTTCGTATGCAAAAGTTATGCCCATTTTACAAATTTCCAGAGATATTTTGCAAATAAGGTCGAAATTTATATTTGTAAATTTTCCCAACAACTAGACCAAATATGACATGGCAAATTTTTTTCTTTTATTTTTTTTGACATTTTTATCATTTATTTTATCTTTTTTAAAACTCAAAAGGCGGTCCATAGGCGGGGGTTTCTTGTAAGCCACCCTTTCTCCATGAATCTGTGTCGGATTCCCTGAGCTAGTTGGTTAAGCTAAACAACAACTTGGAGAGTTGGAAGATAAAAGCTTGTCTGACTTAGTTCATGTTAAGGGATATCTTTTGTGCGTGTGTGTGTGTTGAAGAAAGATGGCATCTCCATTGATTGGTCTTCGTGATCAGTTGTTGGATCTATTGCCTTGTCAAGACTTTGACTTGAGTATGGGCTATCGTCAAGTCAAATCAGAACCAACGATTTTCGTAATGTTGTCTTACTCGTGGTTGATCCCTCGAGCATACACCATTACATCTTTTGGTCTGACCATTGCTATCACCGTGTTCACATGATGGTGGAAGTCCAGTAATATGGAAAATTCTGATGAGTTGTTGTTCAGCCCATCAGCAGCGTTTTTGTCTCCCCCATGATTCATGTTGAACATCAACCTAGTGTTGAAAACCTTGTAAGCAATGCCTTCGTATTCCGTTCATGAAGCTTATGCTTGGATGAAAGAAGTGACTTTGTCCAAGTTCACGTGCATTAGGTGTAAGTTGCCGCCATGAATTTGAGAAAGGTTTGTTTTGTTTCCCTTGGAATCATCCCTAATCTGTCATGCATACGTACGAAGTATCCCAAACCTTTTTTTTGAATTTTTTTGCCTCTAGATCTTGAAAGCCCCATAACTTTTTTTATGTTAGGTTTTTGGGGATTTTGAAAATGTTTAACGGGGTTCCCCTAGTTAAATTTGGATGTAACTTTTCGAGTAGATGATTTTTCATGTATAAAACTTTTTAATCCGAGTTCATATGCAAAAGTTATGCCCATTTTACAAATTTCCAGAGATATTTTGCAAATAAAGTCGAAATTTATATTTGTAAATTTTCCCAACAATTAGACCAAATATGACATGGCAAACTTATTTTCTTTTATTTTTTTGACATTTTTATCATTT
>NC_057803.1:349637303-349638500 GCF_018294505.1 Triticum aestivum | reverse complement strand
TCTGTGTTGGATTCCCTGAGCTAGTTGGTTAAGCTAAACAACAACTTGGAGAGTTGGAAGATAAAAGCTTGTCTGATTTAGTTCATGTTAAGGGATATCTTTTGTGCGTGTGTGTGTGTTGAAGAAAGATGATATCTCCATTGATTGGTCTTCGTGATCAGTTGTTGGATCTATTGCCTTGCCAAGACTTTGACTTGAGTATGGGCTATCGTCAAGTCAAATCAGAACCAACGATTTTTGTAATGTTGTCTAACTCGTGGTTGATCCATCGAGCATACACCATTACATCTTTTGGTCTGACCATTGCTATCACCGTGTTCACATGATGGTGGAAGTCCAGTAATATGGAAAATTCTGATGAGTTGTTGGTCAGCCCATCAGCAGCATTTTTGTCTCCCCCATGATTCATGTTGAACATCAACCTAGTGTTGAAAACCTTGTAAGCAATGCCTTCGTGTTCCGTTCATGAAGCTTATGCTTGGATGAAAGAAGTGACTTTCTCCAAGTTCACGTGCATTAGGTGTAAGTTGCCGCCATGAATTTCAGAAAGGTTTGTTTTGTTTCCCTTGGAATCATCCCAAATCAGTCATGCATACGTACGAAGTATCCCAAACCTTTTTTTGAATTTTTTTGCCTCTAGATCTTGAAAGCCCCGTAACTTTTTTTGTGTTAGGTTTTTGGGGATTTTGAAAATGTTTAACGGGGTTCCCCCAGTTAAATTCGGATGTAACTTTTCGAGTAGATGATTTTTCATATATAAAACTTTTTAATCCGAGTTCGTATGCAAAAGTTATGCCCATTTTACAAATTTCCAGAGATATTTTGCAAATAAAGTTGAAATTTATATTTGTAAATTTTCCCAACAACTAGACCAAATATGACATGGCAAACTTATTTTCTTTTATTTTTTTGACATTTTTATCATTTTTTTTATTTTTTTTTAAACTGAAAAGGTGGTCCACAGGGGGGGGGTGCATTCGGTGGAAGCCGGGCAAACTAGGAATGGCGCACCGTGGGGTGGTGCACCATTAGTAGTTAAACTAGTAATGGCGCATCTCACCCACAGTGCGCCATTACTAGTTTTGAAAAAAAAATATAAAAAAATTTGAAATATTTCTGAATTTTTTTTGAAAAAAACTTTGTAATGGCGCACCAATGGACCGTGCGCCATTACTAGTTAAAAACTAGTAATGGCGC
>NC_057803.1:349633069-349636714 GCF_018294505.1 Triticum aestivum | reverse complement strand
TTTTTTTTTCAAAACTTCTAATGGCGCACCGCACACCAGGTGCGTTATTAGTATATATTAATAATGGCGTACCTGTATGTGGTGCGCCATTGCTATATTCTAATGGCGCACCACACACGTGGTGCGCCATTAGTGACCATTTCATCTATAGCCGTTTTCCTAGTAGTGCAAGGAGTGTTCGTGTTGTGCTCATTGCATGAATCCGCACCTCCGCGCATGCCATACATCTCCGGATGTCGATGGAAATGACGCTCGAGTCAAGCAGCCGCGTAGACATGCGTCAGGTGCGGATGGATCGGGCCTATAGGTGCTATGGCTGCTACGAAATATGGATGGAACCTCGCTGGCACGAATGCAAAGATGCAAAAGGACAAACCTCACCGGCTACGTGGTCGTGGTGGAAGAACTATCGGGCATGCGAGCAAACGATGATAGAGGATGCAGTTGACAGGGAAAAAGGTCCTAGGAAGTGTGGATGCTCACATAGGGTTGGTTGGTGGACTCGATCTAGCACGGGGTTGACCGGCGACAATAAATTCTGACGGTGATTTCCCGGACCCGAGGAAGAAGTTGATGAATGTGACAACATCTTGGCATTCCACGACGATGAAGAGGATGTCAGGGAGTAACCGCTAGAGTCCTTGATGAAGCGAGCGTAGATGACAGAGACTGAGGCAAGGGTCGCAATACTCCCCGCGGAAGTTGACAGAGACGAAGGGAAGGATGACCACGCCGAAGAAGTGCTCGGGCTCTCTCCAGCCATGGCGACGGTGAAGCGTGGGCGACCAACCTGGAGCTGCGGCAGCACGGAGGAAGGGAGGAATGGGAAGAGGAAACACTAGCGGGTCACGGGGCTGCTTTATAGGGGCACGGGCATGGCTGGCTCGGCCATGGTGGCCATGGCTGTCGGATTTCGGGTTCCGGAAAAACAGTTGAGGTTCGAACTCTAGGGTGCGCACGAAGATCTCTCCTCCCCTAGCTCATGCTCTCACCACAATCTCAAAGCTCAGCACGATGAACTCGCAAAACAAAGGACATAGGGTTTATACTGGTTCGGGCCACCGATGTGGTGTAATACCCTACTCCAGTGTGGTGTGGTGGATTGCCTCTTGGGCTGAGGATGAACAAGTACAAGGGAAGAACAGCCTCCTGAGGAGAGGTGTCCTTGAGCTTGGTGAGCTGGAGTGGTTGAGGATGGTCTGAATGGTCCAGGGCCCGTCCCCTCCTACTGTGGTGGCTAGTCCTATTTATAGAGGCCCTGGTCCTCTTCCCAAATGTAGGCGGGAAGGGATCCAACAACGGACAAATTTGAAGGGAGACAACTAGTACAAGTTATCCTAACAAAAGGTGGTCTTCGCCTGCCAAAGGCTCTAGTGGTGACGCCGTCCTGGGCTCCACAGTGACCTCCGTCCTATTGTCTTGCTGGTCTTGGTCTTGTTGCATCGATCTGGAAACCTTTGCCTGATGCCTCGGGACTCCTCGCCTGCGCTTGCCTCTTTAGCACCAAGAGGAAACGAGTACACTGCGCATACTGGCGCATGCCTGGTGCCCGTCTGGCCTTGGTCGTCATGGCTTGCGTCACAGGGACCTTACGAGGTGCCCCCTGCCTTGATCTCTCCGCCACTCGTGAGCTAGCCTGGTGAGGCCGCTCCCGAGGAGGTTTTGCATTGTCCGCCTCGCGAGGCTTGGCCCCTCACGAGGGTCTTGAGTGTTCACTAATGAAGATGGGCCGTACAGGGCTACTGTTCGAGCCACGCCGCGGGCCATGGGAAGGAAAGTCTAGGGACCCCCGTTCTCAGGACGCCGACAGTAGCCCCCGGGACCAAGGCGCGCTCGGACATGGCTTCGACGCGAAGCCAAGAGGCAAGTGCGGAGTGCCTCGGGCCCCAACAGCCTGCGGCCTCGTTTGACGCATGGTGATTGATGGGGCGTGGTCATCTCTGCTTCCCCATGCTGCCTCGGCAACTGCCCGACTTGACGAGTCCCCGTTGAGTTGTTTATCTTCAGTTGTATCCCGACCATCCTCTATCAGTTGATAGCCAAGAGTATGTGTGCATTTGTGTTCATCGATGCCTTTTATTCTTGTGGTCCGTCAAGCCATTCTATTCCGGAATGACTAGGAGAAAATAAACTCTAGCACCTCATCCATTTCTTGGCCTGGTCAAAGTAGTTGTATTTCGCTGATCAAAATGCCAATCCAGCTTT
This sequence comes from Triticum aestivum, assembly GCF_018294505.1. NCBI lineage: Eukaryota > Viridiplantae > Streptophyta > Magnoliopsida > Poales > Poaceae > Triticum > Triticum aestivum. The sequence continues at coordinate 349,634,509 of NC_057803.1, read as the reverse complement.
TGCTCCGTTCTACCTCGGAGTATTACCCCTTTTTTTTGTCAGGATAGTCATGAGAATTTCATCATCTCTCATGAATTCCTGATGCAGTGATACTTCTCGCCATCATCATTCGCTCCTCGGTTCCGTGTTGTTGCAACCGGAATACCGACAAGTTAACCGTGATGTGTGAAATCAATACTCCTATCAACTAGTTGCATGGTAGTAAATGGACAATAACCTCATTCTTAGCATGTTGATTTTTGAATAATCATCCTAAGATTGATCGTGCTACCTAATCCTTATTTCTGGTGCACTCTTCGATCAATGAGTTAGGATTTTGTCAAACCCTTGCTCTGTTGATCATATCGTCTTGCCTTGAAATGAAAGATTGTTCTTGAGCTTAGAGTCATATCGGTGGTTCGTGATTTTCCGAATATCTTCATGGAAGTATCACCAGGTCATCCCCTGACTGATATGGTGAGTTCGTGATCAAGTTGGTTTTCTTGTAAGCCACCCTTTCTCCAAGAATCTGTGTGGGATACCCTGAGCTAGTTGGTTATGCTAAACAACAACTTGGACAGTTCGAAGATAAAAGCTTGTCTGACTTAGTTCATGTTAAGGGATATCTTTTGTGCGTGTGTGTGTTGAAGAAAGATGATATCTCCATTGATTGGTCCTCGTGATCAGTTGTTGGATCTATTGCCTTGTGAAGACTTTGACTTGAGTATGGGCTATCATCAAGTCAAATCAGAACCAACGATTTTCATAATGTTGTCTTACTCGTGGTTGATCCCTCGAGCATACATCATTACATCTTTTGGTCTGACCATTGCTACCACCGTGTTCACATGATGGTGGAAGTCCAGTAATATGGAAAATTCTGATGAGTTGTTGTTGAGCCCATCAGCAGCATTTTTGTCTCCCCCATGATTCATGTTGAACATCAACCTACTGTTGAAAACCTTGTAAGCAATGCCTTCCTGTTCCGTTCATGAAGCTTATGCTTGGATGAAAGAAGTGACTTTCTCCAAGTTCACGTGCATTAGGTGTAAGTTGCCGCCATGAATTTGAGAAAGGTTTTTTTGCTTCCATTGGAATCATCCCAAATCGGTCATGCATACGTACGAAGTATCCCAAACCTTTTTTTTTGAATTTTTTTGCCTCTAGATCTTGAAAGCCCGTACCTTTTTTTGTGTTAGGTTTTTGGGGATTTTGAAAATGTTTAACGGGGTTCCCCCGGTTAAATTCGGATGTAACTTTTCGAGTAGATGATTTTTCATATATAAAACTTTTTAATCCGAGTTCCTATGCAAAAGTTATGCCCATTTTACAAATTTCCAGAGATATTTTGCAAATAAAGTTGAAATTTATATTTGTAAATTTTCCAAACAACTAGACCAAATATGACATGGCAAACTTATTTTCTTTTATTTTTTTGACATTTTTATCATTTTTTATATT
>NC_057803.1:349626887-349632844 GCF_018294505.1 Triticum aestivum | reverse complement strand
CATTACTAGTTTTGAAAAAAAATATAAAAAATTTGAAATATTTCTGAATTTTTTTTGAAAAAAACTTTGTAATGGCGCACCAATGGACCGTGCGCCATTACTAGTTAAAAACTAGTAATGGCGCACTGTCCACTGGTGCGCCATTACTAACAATTTTTTTTATTTTTTTACTTTTTTTTTCAAAACTTCTAATGGCGCACCGTGGGTGTGGTGCGCCATTACTGTGTTAACTAGTAATGGCGCACCACACCCACAGTGCGCCATTAGTAACAAATTTTGTTTTTTTTTCAAAACTTCTAATGGCGCACCGCACACCAGGTGCGCCATTAGTATATATTAATAATGGCGTACCTGTATGTGGTGCGCCATTGCTATATTCTAATGGCGCACCACACACGTGGTGCGCCATTAGTGACCATTTCATCTATAGCCGTTTTCCTAGTAGTGCAAAGAGTGTGCGTGTTGTGCTCATTGCATGAATCCGCACCTTCGCGCATGCCATACATCTCCGGATGTCGATGGAAATGACGCTCGAGTCAAGCAGCCGCGTAGACATGCGTCAGGTGCGGATGGATCGGGCCTATAGGTGCTATGGCTGCTACGAAATACGGACGGAACCTCGCTGGCACGAATGCAAAGATGCAAAAGGACAAACCTCACCGGCTACGTGGTCGTGGCGGAAGAACTATCGGGCATGCAAGCAAACGATGATAGAGGATGCAGTCGACAGGGAAAAAGGTCCTGGGAAGTGTGGATGCTCACATAGGGTTGGTTGGTGGACTCAATCTAGCACGGGGTTGACCGGCGACAATAAATTCTGACGGTGATTTCCCGGACCCGAGGAAGAAGTTGATGAATGTGACAACATCTTGGCATTCCACGACGATGAAGAGGATGTCGGGGAGTAACCGCCAGAGTCCTTGATGAAGCGAGCGTAGATGACAGAGACTGAGGCAAGGGTCGCAATACTCCCCGCGGAAGTTGACGGAGACGAAGGGAAGGATGACCACGCCGAAGAAGTGCTCGGGCTCTCTCCAGCCATGGCGACGGTGAAGCGTGGGCGACCAACCTGGAGCTGCGGCAGCACGGAGGAAGGGAGGAATGGGAAGAGGAAACACTAGCGGGTCACGGGGCTACTTTATAGGGGCACGGGCATGGCTGGCTCGGCCATGGTGGCCATGGCTGTCGGATTTCGGGTTCCGGAAAAACAGTTGAGGTTCGAACTCTAGGGTGCGCATGAAGATCTCTCCTCCCCTAGCTCATGCTCTCACCACAATCTCAAAGCTCAGCACGATGAACTCGCAAAACAAAGGACATAGGGTTTATACTGGTTCGGGCCACCGATGTGGTGTAATACCCTACTCCAGTGTGGTGTGGTGGATTGCCTCTTGGGCTGAGGATGAACAAGTACAAGGGAAGAACAGCCTCCTGAGGAGAGGTGTCCTTGAGCTTGGTGAGCTGGAGTGGTTGAGGATGGTCTGAATGGTCCAGGGCCCGTCCCCTCCTACTGTGGTGGCTAGTCCTATTTATAGAGGCCCTGGTCCTCTTCCCAAATGTAGGCGGGAAGGGATCCAACAACGGCCAAATTTGAAGGGAGACAACTAGTACAAGTTATCCTAACAAAAGGTGGTCTTCGCCTGCCAAAGGCTCTAGTGGTGACGCTGTCCTGGGCTCCACAGTGACCTCCGTCCTACTGTCTTGCTGGTCTTGGTCTTGTTGCATCGATCTGGAAACCTTTGCCTGATGCCTCGGGACTCCTCGCCTACGCTTGCCTCTTTAGCACCAAGAGGAAACGAGTACACTGCGCATACTGGCGCATGCCTGGTGCCCGTCTGGCCTTGGTCGTCACGGCTTGCGTCACAGGGACCTTACGAGGTGCCCCCTGCCTTGATCTCTCCACCACTCGTGAGCTAGCCTGGTGAGGCCGCTCCCGAGGAGGTTTTGCATTGTCCGCCTCGCGAGGCTTGGCCCCTCACGAGGGTCTTAAGTGTTCACTAATGAAGATGGGCCGTACAGGGCTGCTGTTCGAGCCACGCCGCGGGCCATGGGAAGGAAAGTCTAGGGACCCCCATTCTCAGGACGCCGACAGTAGCCCCCGGGACCAAGGCGCGCTCGGACATGGCTTCGACGCGAAGCCAAGAGGCAAGTGCGGAGTGCCGCGGGCCCCAACATCCTGCGGCCTCGTTTGACGCATGGTAATTGATGGGGCGTGGTCATCTCTGCTTCCCCATGCTGCCTCGGCAACTGCCCGACTTGACGAGTCCCCGTTGAGTTGTTTATCTTCAGTTGTATCCCGACCATCCTCTATCAGTTGATAGCCAAGAGTATGTGTGCATTTGTGTTCATCGATGCCTTTTATTCTTGTGGTCCGTCAAGCCATTCTATTCCGGAATGACTAGGAGAAAATAAACTCTAGCACCTCATCCATTTCTTGGCCTGGTCAAAGTAGTTGTATTTCGCTGATCAAAATGCCAATCCAGCTTTTGCTCCGTTCTACCTCGGAGTATTACCCCTTTTTTTTGTCAGGATAGTCATGAGAATTTCATCATCTCTCATGAATTCCTGATGCAGTGATACTTCTCGCCATCATCATTCGCTCCTCGGTTCCGTGTTGTTGCAACCGGAATACCGACAAGTTAACCGTGATGTGTGAAATCAATACTCCTATCAACTAGTTGCATGGTAGTAAATGGACAATAACCTCATTCTTAGCATGTTGATTTTTGAATAATCATCCTAAGATTGATCGTGCTACCTAATCCTTATTTCTGGTGCACTCTTCGATCAATGAGTTAGGATTTTGTCAAACCCTTGCTCTGTTGATCATATCGTCTTGCCTTGAAATGAAAGATTGTTCTTGAGCTTAGAGTCATATCGGTGGTTCGTGATTTTCCGAATATCTTCATGGAAGTATCACCAGGTCATCCCCTGACTGATATGGTGAGTTCGTGATCAAGTTGGTTTTCTTGTAAGCCACCCTTTCTCCAAGAATCTGTGTGGGATACCCTGAGCTAGTTGGTTATGCTAAACAACAACTTGGACAGTTCGAAGATAAAAGCTTGTCTGACTTAGTTCATGTTAAGGGATATCTTTTGTGCGTGTGTGTGTTGAAGAAAGATGATATCTCCATTGATTGGTCCTCGTGATCAGTTGTTGGATCTATTGCCTTGTCAATACTTTGACTTGAGTATGGGCTATCATCAAGTCAAATCAGAACCAACGATTTTCGTAATGTTGTCTTACTCGTGGTTGATCCCTCGAGCATACATCATTACATCTTTTGGTCTGACCATTGCTACCACCATGTTCACATGATGGTGGAAGTCCAGTAATATGGAAAATTCTGATGAGTTGTTGTTGAGCCCATCAGCAGCATTTTTGTCTCCCCCATGATTCATGTTGAACATCAACCTACTGTTGAAAACCTTGTAAGCAATGCCTTCCTGTTCCGTTCATGAAGCTTATGCTTGGATGAAAGAAGTGACTTTCTCCAAGTTCACGTGCATTAGGTGTAAGTTGCCGCCATGAATTTGAGAAAGGTTTTTTTGCTTCCATTGGAATCATCCCAAATCGGTCATGCATACGTACGAAGTATCCCAAACCTTTTTTTTTGAATTTTTTTGCCTCTAGATCTTGAAAGCCCGTACCTTTTTTTGTGTTACGTTTTTGGGGATTTTGAAAATGTTTAACGGGGTTCCCCTAGTTAAATTCGGATGTAACTTTTCGAGTAGATGATTTTTCATATATAAAACTTTTTAATCCGAGTTCATGTTAAGGGATATCTTTTGTGCGTGTGTGTGTGTTGAAGAAAGATGATATCTCCACTGATTGGTCCTCCTGATCAGTTGTTGGATCTATTGCCTTGTCAAGACTTTGACTTGAGTATGGGCTATCGTCAAGTCAAATCAGAAACAACGATTTTCGTAATGTTGTCTTACTCGTGGTTGATCCCTCGAGCATACACCATTACATCTTTTGGTCTGACCATTGCTATCACCGTGTTCACATGATGGTGGAAGTCCGGTAATATGGAAAATTTTGATGAGTTGTTGTTGATCCCATCAGCAGCATTTTTGTCTCCCCCATAATTCATGTTGAACATCAACCTAGTGTTGAAAACCTTGTAAGCAATGCCTTCGTGTTCCGTTCATGAAGCTTATGCTTGGATGAAAGAAGTGACTTTCTCCAAGTTCTTGTGCACTAGGTGTAAGTTGCCGCAATGAATTTGAGAAAGGTTTGTTTTGTTTCCCTTGGAATCATCCCAAATCGGTCATGCATACGTACGAAGTATCCCAAACCTTTTTTTTTGAATTTTTTGCCTCTAGATCTTGAAAGCCCCGTAACTCTTTTTGTGTTAGGTTTTTGGGGACACTTGACTGGCCGGCATGTGTTTCACTTCGTTCCTGTGTCTATCCCTTTGGGGAAATGTCACGCGGTGACATCCGGAGTCCTGCCTTGCCTGCTACAGCCCGGGTTCCCGGAGTCCTGTTAGCCCAGTGCTACAGCCCGGGTTCACGACTATACATGTCGCCCCGGGTTCCCTATCATATGGATGCTAGCGACACTATCATATACGTGAGCCAAAAGGCGCAAACGGTCCCGGGCCATGGTAAGGCGACACCCGTGGGAATACCGTGCATGAGGCCGCAAAGTGATATGAGGTGTTACCGGCTAGATCGATGTGATTTGGAATCGGGGTCCTGATAGCTTTGACTGAAAAGGCGGTCCATAGGGGGGGGTTTCTTGTAAGCCACCCTTCCTCCATGAATCTGTGTCGGATTCCCTGAGCTAGTTGGTTAAGCTAAACAACAACTTGGAGAGTTGGAAGATAAAAGCTTGTCTGACTTAGTTCATGTTAAGGGATATCTTTTGTGCGTGTGTGTGTGTTGAAGAAAGATGACATCTCCATTGATTGGTCTTCGTGATCAGTTGTTGGATCTATTGCCTTGTCAAGACTTTGACTTGAGTATGGGCTATCGTCAAGTCAAACCAGAACCAACGATTTTCGTAATGTTGTCTTACTCGTGGTTGATCCCTCGAGCATACACCATTACATCTTTTGGTCTGACCATTGCTATCACCGTGTTCACATGATGGTGGAAGTCCGGTAATATGGAAAATTCTGATGAGTTGTTGTTGAGCCCATCAACAACATTTTTGTCTCCCCCATGATTCATGTTGAACATCAACCTAGTGTTGAAAACCTTGTAAGCAATGCCTTCGTGTTCCGTTCATGAAGCTTATGCTTGGATGAAAGAAGTGACTTTCTCCAAGTTCTTGTGCACTAGGTGTAAGTTGCCGCAATGAATTTGAGAAAGGTTTTTTTTGTTTCCCTTGGAATCATCCCAAATCGGTCATGCATACGTACGAAGTATCCCAAACCTTTTTTTTGAATTTTTTTGCCTCTAGATCTTGAAAGCCCCGTAACTTTTTTGTGTTAGGTTTTTGGGGATTTTGAAAATGTTTAACGGGGTTCCCCCAGTTAAATTCGGATGTAACTTTTCGAGTAGATGATTTTTCATATATAAAACTTTTTAATCCGAGTTTGTATGCAAAAGGTATGCCCATTTTACAAATTTCCAGAGAGATTTTGCAAATAAAGTCGAAATTTATATTTGTAAATTTTCCCAACAACTAGACCACATATCACATGGCAAACTTATTTTCTTTTATTTTTTTGACATTTTTTTCATTTTTTTTTATTTTTTTAAACTGAAAAGGCGGTCCATGGGGTGGGGTGCATTCGGTGGAAGCCGGGCAAACTAGTAATAGCGCACCGTGGGGTGGTGCGCCATTAGTAGTTAAACTAGTAATGGCGCACCACACCCATAGTGTGCCATTACTAGTTTTGAAAAAAAATATAAAAAATTTTGAAATTTTTTTTGAATTTTTTTTTTGAAAAAAACTTAGTAATGGCGCACCAGTGGACCGTGCGCCATTACTAGTTAAAAACTAGT
>NC_057803.1:349504027-349626403 GCF_018294505.1 Triticum aestivum | reverse complement strand
CTATGTCAACTAGTAATGGCGCACCACACCCACGGTGCGCCATTCGTAACAAATTTTGTTTTTTTTCAAAACTTCTAATGGCGCGCCTGATGTGCGGTGCGCCATTAGTAATATATTACTAATGGCTTACCTGTATGTGGTGCACCATTGCTATATTCTAATGGCGCACCACACACGTGGTGCGCCACCACACACGTGGTGCGCCATTAGTGACAATTTCATCTATAGCCGTTTTCCTAGTAGTGCAAGGAGTGTGCGTGTTGTGCTCATCGCATGAATCCGCACCTCCGCGCATGCCATACATCTCCGGACGTTGATGGAAATGACGCTTGAGTCAAGCAGCCACATAGACATGCCTCAGGTGCGGATGGATCGGGCCTATAGGTGCTATGGCTGCTACGAAATACGGACGGAACCTCGCTGGCACGAATGCAAAGATGCAAAAGGACAAACCTCACCGGCTACGTGGTCGTGGTGGAAGAACTATCGGGCATGCGAGCAAACGATGATAGAGGATGCAGTCGACAGGGAAAAAGGTCCTGGGAAGTGTGGATGCTCACATAGGGTTGGTTGGTGGACTCGATTGAGCACGGGGTTGACCGGCGGCAATAAATTCTGACGGTGATGTCCCGGACCCGAGGAAGAAGGAGATGAATGTGACAACATCTTGGCATTCCACGATGATGAAGAGGATGTCGGGGAGTAAGCGCCAGAGTCCTTGATGAAGCGAGCATAGACGACGGAGACTGAGGCAAGGGGCGCAACACTCCCCGCGGAAGTTGACGACGGGGAAGGGAAGGATGACCACGCCGAAGAAGTGCTCAGGCTCTCTCCAGCCATGGCGATGGCGAAACGTGGGCGACCAACCTGGAGCTACGGAGGCACGGAGGAAGGGAGGAATGGGAAGAGGAAACACTGGCGGGTCGCGGGGCTGCTTTATAGGGGCACGGGCATGGCTGGCTCAGCCACGGTGGCCGTGGCTGTCGGATTTCGGGTTCCGGAAAAACAGTTGAGGTTCGAACTCTAGGGTGCGCACGAAGATCTCTCCTCCCCCTAGCTCATGCTCTCACCACAATCTCAAAGCTCAGCACGATGAACTCGCAAAACAAAGGACATAGGGTTTATACTGGTTCAGGCCACCGATGTGGTGTAACACCCTACTCCAGTGTGGTGTGGTGGATTGCCTCTTGGGCTGAGGATGAACAAGTACAAGGGAAGAACAGCCTCCTGAGGAGAGGTGTCCTTGAGCTTGGTGAGCTGGAGTGGTTGAGGATGGTCTGAATGGTCCAGGGCCCGTCCCCTCCTACTGTGGTGGCTGGCCCTGGTCCTCTTCCCAAATGTAGGTGGGAAGGGATCCAACAACGGCCAAATTTTAAGGGAGACAACTAGTACAAGTTATCCTAACAAAAGGTGGTCTTCGCCTACCAAAGGCTCTAGTGGTGACGCCGTCCTGGGATCCACAGTGACCTCCGTCCTACTATCTTGCTGGTCTTGGTCTTGTTGCACCGATCTAGAAACCTTTGCCTGATGCCTCGGGACTCCTCGCCTGCGCTTGCCTCTTTAGCACCAAGAGGAAACGAGTACACTGCGCACGCTGGCGCATGCCTGGTGCCCGTCTGGCCTTGGTCGTCATGGCTTGCGTCACCGGGACCTTGCGAGGTGCCCCCTGCTTTGATCTCTCCGCCGCTCGTGAGCCAGCCTGGTGAGGCTGCCCCCGAGGAGGTTTTGCGTTGTCCGCCTCACAAGGCTTGGCCCCTCACGAGGGTCTTGAGTGTTCAGTGTTGAAGATGGGCCGTACAGGGCTGCTGTTGGAGCCACGTCGCGGGTCATGGGAAGGAAATTCTGGGGACCCTCGTTCTCAGGACGCCGACAGTAGCCCCCGGGACCAAGGCACGCTCGGTCATGGCTTCGAGGCGAAGACAAGAGGGAAGCGCGGAGTGCCGCGGGCCCCAACAGCCTGCAGCCTCGGTTGACGCATGGTGATTGATGGGACGTGGTCATGTCCGCTTCCCCACGGTGCCTCGGCAATTGCCCGACTTGACGAGTCCCCGTTGCATGCAGAAAATAGGTCATTATTACCTTAGATCGTGGAGGTCGGCGGTTGGCCTCCTCCTGGCTATAAATGGAAATGGGGGGTGGAGCCCCCGTCATCCATCTCTTCCATCACTCCCCTTCTTCTTCTTACTCCTCCTTGCTTTGCTGCTGCGCCGCGTCACTTATGGCACCAATACGAAGATTCTCAGCTGCAAAAAAGGGAAAAGCCCCCCGCAATAAGCCGGGACCGCTTCCGCCGAAGAAGAGGCTGGACCGATGCTGGGATGTAGTCGTCAGGCCAGAGGTGTTGAGGCCTTGGCACGAATGGCCTGCCCTGGGCTATCCACTACCTTTGTACACCCAGGAAGAGGGCTACGGAGGAGGTAGCAGGGACCGACGCCCCTCGCACCATGACCGCGGTGGACGTGCATTTGCGGCGCGCGCTGACGCCCCGTGAACCCACAGCGAGGGTTTCTCGCGCAAACTCGTGGTGTGGGTGGCGATGCCACCGAGCACGTGGATCTAGTTCCTGCTGTTCTTCACCGAGGAGGCCACTGGAGCTATGGCTGCAGCACGCTGGGTGCGACACCCCGGCAAGAGAGGCGGAGGTTGAGGTCGTCTTCCCTGGCAAGGTCTTCATGACCCGCGGATGGGGTGAGGTCGCTCGCGCCTGCCTCTCAAAGGGCGCCATTGCCATCCACTTTGGGTACGACGGAGCCTCCACGATGTTCTTCAAGGTCTTCGACGGGGAAGGCTGCCGCTTGGAGTGTTGTCTTGAAGGGGGCCACCAGGATGTTGCGGCAGTATGCACTCAGCCCGCCCTCGGACCTGCTGACAGCTCCTCCAGCAGCAGTGGTGACACCTGGTGGTCCAGCGACTCTCCTGAGCCTAACGAGACTCTGGAGACGAGCGACGATAGCTACATGCCTCCGAGGTCATGCCATGCCTGGAGTGCGGCCGCAGCATCCGACCACCACCGCCTCTGATCTGGATGAGGTTGGCGCCGACCTCCCATGGCCCACTATTGATGATGGCATCGGCGGCGTTGGCGCGTGTAGATAGGGCTCCTAGGACTTCCTTCTTTTGTTCCCATGCGAGGAATCAAGATGGACCCCGTGTAGGGTGTGTAAAGGGTCTTTAATACCTTTTGATGATATCGCCCTTATTATGAAGATTTACGAATACATGTCCTACTCCGGCTCGGTCTCCCCTTTCCAACTTCGTGGTATCTTGGTGCTCTATGCCGACAGGTCCCGGTCCCCAGGCAGGCTGCAGTCATCGCTGGTATGCCAGGTCACGATGCGGTGGTCAAGGCTAGGAGGTGAGCGGCCCAAGGTCCAGTTAGATCTCCTGAGGCGAGATGCTCAAGAGGTCCCATTTAACATGCAAGGAGCTACCTAAAGGTGGGAAAGGGAGGCGACGTCGCCGCAGCAGGGCTGCGAGAGGTGGGAATCTTATGCCGTAGCGCTCGGCCGACCCTGGTGCGAAACTTATCTTGGCAGTCTAGAGTTGATTCCTTGTGCAGCGCCAAGATCGCCCATCGACGGCCATAGCGTAGCCAGGTTAGGCCCGTGCGTGTCTTCCCCTCTTTCCCACACTCTTCCATGTGCTCTACGTCCTCGGGTCTCGGCCCTCGAGCGAGCTCAGCCACTGCTGGTATGACAGGTCGCGATGCCATGGTCAAGGCCAGGGTGAGGGCTGGAGAGCCAGTAAGAACCTTTGAGTCGCGATGCTTAGGAACCCCCCGTTTAACGCGCAAGCAAATTGCATGGGAAAAGAGGGTGCCTGCGGTACCGCCTGCTGTCGCCCTCGGGAGGTTCCTGCGGGTTAGCGCGAAGAAGGGTACAAATCGCAACCACGCTTGCCGGTCTGCCACTGGTCGTTCCGCAAGAAGATGGAGGAACTGAGGGTCTGGTGAGGTGACATGTGCGGGCGTGCCGTGAGCCAGAGCTCGACCGCTCAGATTTGTCAGCGTTGCAGGGACGGACACGAGCCCAAGCGCCATGCCAGCATGGGTAGCCCCCATTGTGGGATGAGCGAGGGGCCGATCCGCGATGCGGGCGGCCACGGCTAGCGACAATCAAGCAAGGAATGACTATAAATTAATCATGCATGGGAACCCGCTTGCTTAGGTAGATTCGAGAATGATTCATGCCACTGGGACGGACCCGAGCGGCCTGGGGATGATGTAGCCCGAGGGGCGCCCCCAGTAGGGTAAGCTAAAAAATGCGGAAGGATACAGGCCGCATGGATAGGCCCATGCGATTTGGGAATAATGCGGTCTGAGGGGCGCTCCCAGCTGAATGAACTTGTAAAGTGTCACCTGGTTTCGTTGTCGAAGAAGTGTTGAGGTAGCTGAAGGCGCACGCTGAAGAAGTTGCTCCTCACGAGCCGCCAAGACCCAGAGCCTCGGGAGGCTCTGGGGGCTCAGGTGGCTCCTTGAGGACTGTCTCCATCTCCGCCAGGCCCGCGTGATGCCGGGCCTCCAGGGTTGCCAGGATGCTCCGTAGGTTGCACTGGAAGGCGGCTGCCATGCTCGGCAGGCCAAACAGCATGCGAACATAGCTGTGAGGTGGACCCTCGCACCGGCCAGCGCGCGAAGTCTAGAAGCGCACCTAATATGCGGCCCTATTGAGCCCTGGGATGTCGATGCAGACGCGCAGCTTGCCACCCTCGCCTAGATGGGGAGCTGCACCAGGTGGGCGGCGGTCGTCGCGCATAGCCCTTGCTTCTGGAAGCTCCTGGGTGGACTTGACGATGATCTCCTGAGTGCCGGGCTCTCCTCGCCCAGTGCCCTCCTGAGGGAAATGTGTCATGAAGCACGCCTCCACGTGGTGCCCGAGCGCCTCCCCCATGATGTTGGCCAGGTCTGAGGCCCTCCATAAGAGAGCCCCCGAGCCTCTCCGAGGAGGGCGCCTGGCGCGCCTTCCTATGCGAGGGAGCGTGGCGCCCAAGGTGCGGGCGGTGATTCTGAGGCGGCGCTGCTAGAGACACCGCCCCCCCGAGGCCCTGTGCGGAGTAGCTTCTTTTTCTTGGGGATGGCTTGAGGAGGGTACTGGGTGCCCTCGGTGTCAGGGTCTTCGATTGCTACGGCTTGGAAGGCGCACTCCAGGGAGCACACCGCATGTCTTTCTTCGCAGGGGACTGTGATGATTCCGTCACTCCCTGGCATCTTGACGAAGTTGTAGCCATGGTCGGCCACAACCATGAACTTGGCTAATGCTGGGTACCCAATGATGGCATTGTATGGCAGATGGATGTGGGCGACGCCCAAGTCGATGAGCTCGGTGTGGTAGTTGTCGCGCTGGCCGAAGGTGACAGGGAGACGAACTTGCCCTATCGGGGTGGTGGAGTCGTCGATCACTCCTAAGAAGGACTTAGTAGGCTGCAGCTGATCATAGGGTACTTGAAGGCTATTGAACGTCTCGACAGACAGGACACTAAGCCCCGCGCCGTCATCGATGAGGCTTTTGTTGACTTGGACATTGCTGATGACGGGTGAACAGAGCATCGAGATGACGCCGGCGGTCGCCGCGCATTTGAGCTGGTCCACCGAGCTGAAGGTGATGGCGTACTTGGACCACCTGAGCGGGTGCGTGGCCTCGGGCCTGGGGAGGGCTGCATTCAGCTTGCGAGAGAACTTCTTGAAGATGCACTGGGAAGCCCGGGCCTGAGCACCGCCCAAGATTCAAGCGATGGCGCGTGGTTGTCGCTCCTTCTTGGTGGTGGCGAAAGCGGTGGGAGGCCAGGATTACCCTGAGGATGGTCCTCACGTGGCTGGTCGCGCCAGGCGCCCTCACGACGCTGCTCCTGCCAGTGGTCATCACGAGGCCGGTCGTGCCACTCCTGGCGGGGGCCGCGATTGTCCGAGCATCCTCCCCCTCGTCCTCCTCCTCGGCCGTAGCCTTGGTCGTTGCGCTCAGGGCGTCGACTGAAGCATCCATCTCAGATGGCCCTGAGCTCTTGACAATCATTGGTGTTGTGGCTGCGTATGTTGTGGAAGGCGCAGAACGGACGGCTCCTCTTGGACGACTCGGGGTGGTCCTGGCCGCGCTTCATGTCCGGCTCCACCGCGAGTACGGCTACTACCTTGCACTTCACGTCCATGACCTCGGCTTTCTTCTCTTCTGGGTAGGCAGCAGGGAGCTCGAGGAGGGAGAGACGCCCCTCCTCAGCTCTTGTACACTTGGTTGCCATGTTGAATAGCTCCAAAGTCATGCATACCTCCTCGTGGATGGCGAGCTCCTCCTTCATCTTGACATCGCGGACGCCATCGAAAAACGTTGGGATGATGCCCTCGTCCGTCACCTTGGGGATCTTGAGGCGGACGTTGTTGAAGCGCTGGATGTACTTTTGCAGGGTCTCTCTCGGATGTTGCTTGATGTGGCACAGGTCCCCCGCGGACGGAGGGCAGTCACGAGTGCCCTGGAAGTTGGCGATGAAGCGGTTGCGCAACTCACCCTAGGAGGAGATTGATCCCGCGGGCAGGTTCAGGAGCCACGAGCGGGCGCCATCCTTGAGAGCCATGGGAAACGAGTTTGCCATGACCTTTTCATCACCTTTGGACGCCTCGATACTCAGCTAGTACAGCTACAGGAACTCCGTGTGGTCGGGGGTGCCGTCGTAGCGTGGAGGCAGATCCGGCTTGAACTTGTCAGACCAAACGACGGTGCGCAGCTCGGGAGCGAAGGCGGCAGCCTGCTGTGGCCACCGGGGCCCTCTATAGGGGCGGGGCCTGCACTTGATGTCCGTCAACCATTGCCGCAGGCGGCACGCAGTTTGTTCGTGGTGGCGCCGGGAGCGATGGAGCGTTTTCTTGCGGCCGGGGAACCTCTTGGCAGCTTCCTTCTTCTCGCCACGGTGTCGGTGTCAAAGCCGGCGGATCTTGGGTAGGGGGTCCCGAACTGTTCGTCTAAGGCTGATGGTAACAGGAGGTGGGGACACAATGTTTACCCAGGTTCGGGCCCTCTCGATGGATGTAATACCCTACTTCCTGCTTGATTGATCTTGATGATATGAGTATTACAAGAGTTGATCTACCACGAGATCGTAGAGGCTAAACTCTAGAAGCTAGCCTATGATTCTGATTGTTGTTGTCCTATAGACTGAACCCTCCGGTTTATATACACACTGGAGGGGGCTAGGGTTACATAGAGTCGGTTACAGAGAAGGAGATCTACATATCCGAATCTCCAAGCTTGCCTTCCACGCAAAGGAGAGTCCCACTCGTACACGGGACAAACCCTTCAATCTAGTATCTTCATAGTCCGATAGTCTGGCTAAAGTATGTAGTCCAGATGTACGAGGACCCCTTAATCCAGGACTCCCTCTGTAGCCCCTGAACCAGGCTTCAATGACGATGAGTCCGACACGCAGATTGTCTTCGGCATTGCAAGGCGGGTTCCTTCTCCGAATACTCCATAGAAGATTTTGAACACCAGGATTGTGTCTGGCTCTGTAAAACAAATTCCGCATACCACCATAGAGAGTATATTATTCCACAAATCTATTCTGCTGACCACTTTTCATAACATGACATCCTGCCGTGGTCTGGTCATTACAAACCGTTTTTCCCTGCCTGCCACTTCACGTGTTGCGAGGCGGTTTTATTGGCACGTCTTGTCGAAGCAGAGATAGTGTTGCTCTTATCACGGGATTCTCATCAATACGGGTATGGGTAACCCAACCGTGCCATCAATCGCGGTGCTTGGGGAATAAGCGATTTTATGGGGCAAGTGTGGAGGTGCATAGTTTCTACTGCCTTTATAAAGGGACAAGGATTCCTCTTTTTCACTCACGCCTTCTTCTTCCCCTGCCCATCCATTCTCGCACACTCGAGATCCAGCGCCCAAGTTCTCATCTTCTCTGCAAAGCCTTTCCAAACATGTCCGGAGCGGGAGGCAAGTGGATGGTCTCCTCCGTTATGGAGGAAGACATTACACAGCTCCGGGAAGCCGGATACCTGGCCGCAGACATCGCGCACCGGCTCCCAGACGTGGGGCAGATCGTCCCTACTCCCGAACCCAATGAGAGGGTTGTATTCCTCACCCACTTCGTCCGCGGACTGGATTTCCCCTTGTCACAGCCCTAGAGTACCTGAGTGAAATAGTTGCATCTGCACTCATGCATCATGTCTAAAATTTCTGAAAGTTGAATTGAGGTTAGTTGAAACCCTCAGAAATTACTTCAGAAATAATCAACATTAAAATCTTTTCAAAGAATTCCAAGAAAATGTTCCTCCCAGTCTCTGAAAATATTGGCAAGAGGTAAAACTCAAAACAATATTTTTGGAATCTCAGAGATATTTATTTTGGGCCTTTGAATTAAATCAATAACATATTTGAGTTGAATTTATTTCTGTTATATAAGAAATAAAGCTCATGTATTTTTGTAAGTTTGCATGTGACCTTGGACTAGCTCTCCGAGCTCACATAAAAATTTACAGGAAGTTTTAAAATGGTTTGGTTTGTAAATCAAATCAAAACAAAGAAAGAAAAATAGAAAACAGAAACAAATAAAAAAGGAAGCAGAGACTTACCTGAGGCCACTTACCTGGTGGCCCAGCAGTTTCGGCCCAGCCCACCAGGGGCATACCTGTATTCAACCTCTGCCTACTGGCAGAGGCGAGGTCGAGCACGGCGCCCGCGCGGGCCGGCACGCAACTACCTGCCTGGCCCTCCCTGGCCAGCGCGATGCTGGGGATCGCCACCCCATGGCCGTCTGGAACCCGCTAACCCCCCTCGCCCTCTCTCTCCCTGTCGCTCCCTCGCTCTCCCCCTCATGGCCGAAGCCGCCATGGCCACCGCCAAGAACCACCGCGGCCAGCCACTCCCTCGCTCCATCTCCGCCTCCCCGAGCACCGTATCATCTCCAACTTCATCCTCGACGAGCCAAGCCTCGCCGGACGCCCTGCAGCGTCCGCTCCATCGTCTTCTTCTTCCATGGGCACCGAAGGCCATCGTCGTCAGTTCGCCAGAACCCGTACTTCCCCGGCCTCTCCAGCAGCACCAAACGCCCCGTGGTGAGCCACTGACCTGTTCCCCCCTTGCCCCGTTGTCCCTCGCGTCTTCTAGCTGCTGCCCCACAAGTTCCCGCGCCACCGTCCGCCATGGCCGGCAAGTTCCGCACTCCCGAGATTCCCTGCTTGCAGCCGAGCATACCAACGCACTCAATGCTTTTGCAGGAACCCAAAACATCCAACCGCTGCTCCTACCGTGCTTTGTGGCGTCGTTCGGTCGATGCCCGAACTCCGACCGCCGCACTATTCGACGCCGCCGCCATTTTGGTCCACGTCGGCTCGAACCGACGGCACCGCTGGATGCGCATGAGCGCCAGCATCACGTAGGTGGTCTCCGCCGGCCATTTGGTCACCGGAGCAAGAAACCCGAGCCGGTGCTGTGTGACCCCGCCGCGATTCTGGTCGCGGGGCCCACAGTCAGGTTTGACCCTGGTCAGCCACGGTTGACCTAGTGATGTCATGTCGCTATCATGCTGACGCAGAAATGATTTTCTGGATTAAAATAATTCAAGAATTCCAGAAAATAGCCAAAACTTCTAAAATTCATAGTAATTCAACCGTAACTCCAAATCAAACAAATTATATATGAAAAATGATCTGAAAAATCTAATCTATCGATCTGTACTGGTTTCATTCATGTTTAAACAACTTGACCTTGCTGTTTAGATCAAATCAACTCAAACACTTTATAAGTTCTTAGTTTGAATTTGAATTTGAACCTTTGGTTCAAATCAACTCAAACACTTCTGTTCTCAGCTGCATTAGCTCAAATCACAGCATGTTGACATGTCATGATCATGCATCATATTGTGCATTGCATTGATTGTGTTCTTTCTGTGTTTGCCAGTGGTTGTTCCCCCTCGGTAGACGATGTTTCCGATGATGAGATCGATGACACCGATGAAGAACTATACTATCTTCAGAAGTGCTAGGCAAGCAAACCCCCTTGTTCATTCCGATACAATCCCACTCTCTTGCTCCTACCCTCGTTTACTGCATTAGGACAAGAACGATTCAACTGTTACATGTTGCGGTAGTTGAACCCCTTTCCTCTGGATGACCTGTCATTGCCACAACAAATAGATGAAACCCACTAGCATGAGTAGGAGTTGTTTGAGCCCTGATGTGCCTACTCATTCATGCTTGTTTGTCATGCCTGCTACTGCTTAGAGTTGAGTCAGGTCTGATTCATCGGGGATGAATCGGAGGTGTGTGAACATGCCCTACTGTTGAGAGCTAAGTGTGTGAACACGATTTGGTAAAGGTAGCGGTGAGAGGCCATGTATGAGTACATGGTGGGTTGTCTCATTGAAACCGTTCTCAGGAACTGAGTTCTGTGTTTGTGATCCATGAACAACTACTACCACACATTGGGCCCGCAACCAATGGACCCTCTCGACTTATTAACTACCCTTGCCCTCTGTCCAGGAGTTGCACCTAGTTTCTGGTGTTTGTAGGATATGTGTTGGTGGCCATGCGTAGCGCAGACCCTAGGGGTGGGCTATGATGCGGTAGATACACCGTGGCACCGTGTACCGGGCGCCCGTTTGGTGTCTCGGGAACCCTGCACACATCGTTTGGGGCTGTGAGCGAAACTCCGGCCAGATCTCCTCGCGGATGGAACCCGAATAGGCGATAAACCTGGACTAGAGACTTGTGTGGTTAGTCAGGTCATGGCCGACTCCCTCGCCAGGCTTCCGCTTGAAGGTTGCCGAGATACACGACGTGTACATGGTGGTAAGTGGCGAGAGCGTGTGTGAAGAAGTACACCCCTGCAGGGTTATAAATGATCTATTCGAATAGCCGTGTCCACGGTAAAGGACTTATGGGTTGCCTATAACAGTTCTTAGACAAGTGAAAGTAGATACTCTAAAACTGGCAAGATAAGTGTGAGTGCTATGGATGGCCTTCTCGTAGGGAGACGGGAGCGGATCCATAGTGGTGTATTGAATGGTGAATATGTGGACTCATGTGCGCCACCTCAAAAGAGTTGCTTGCAGTCGTAGTTCAACTTAGCCACTGAGTCACAGCTGGCTTGCTGTAGTTAAACTCCACCACTCCCTTTATTGATACCGATGCATATGTAGATAGTTCTGTTGTAAGTCTTGCTTGGTAAATTTGTACTCACGTTTGCGTATTTTATGTTTTGTAGAGAGACGTTAGTCTCGCTAGTAGTTCCGTGTGGACTTTGACGTTTAGCTTGATACCTCAGCTATGATCTTGTGCCCTCGGCAGGATCTGGTAGATAGTCAGGCTTCTTAGCCTTTTTCATTTGTAGATGTCTGTACTCAGACATGTTAAGCTTCCGCATGTGCTTTGATTTGTATGCTATGATTGTTGGGTCATGAGACCCATGTTTGTAATATCTCGCTCCTCGGAGCCTAATGAATAAATACATGAGTTGTAGAGTTATGTTTTGATGCCATCTTGTATTTACACATATCGAGCATATTGTGTGTATGATTGAAATGCTTGGTATGTGTGGGATCCGACAATCTAGTTGTTTATCCTTGGCAGCCTCTCTTATGGGGAAATGTAGTCTAGTGCTTCCATGAGCCATAGTAGTCCGCTACAGCCCGGTTCACCGGAGTCCTGTTAGCCCAGCACCACTGCTCAGGACACTTGACTGGCCGGCATGTGTTTCACTTCGTTCCTGTGTCTGTCCCTTTGGGGAAATGTCACACGATGACATCCGGAGTCCTGCCTTGCCTGCTACAGCCCGGATTCCCGGAGTCTTGTTAGCCCAGTGCTACAGCCCGGGTTCACGACTATACATGTCGGCCCGGGTTCTTTGTCATATGGATGCTAGCGACACTATCATATACGTGAGCCAAAAGGCGCAAACGGTCCCGGGCCATGGTAAGGCGACACCCGTGGGAATATCATGCATGAGGCCGCAAAGTGATATGAGGTGTTACCGGCTAGATCAATGTGACTTGGAATCGGGGTCCTGACAGCTTTGGTATCAGAGCCTGACTGCCTGTAGGATTACAAGCCAAACTGGTTGAAGTTGTGCCTAGAAATGCTTTAGTTATGTAGGGGAATTTATTGTGGAAGGGAACATAAGGCTCTTTTTACTCCTTTACCTTATGCCCTCTGATCTGAGTCATTCTCTTCTCATTCTACGTGGGTTAAGAAACTAGGCCTTCTCATCTATCTATCAGGATGACGTGTTACTAAACTGTGGTTGCCTAGGATTGTTGAGTTCAAGCCCCAGTTCAGTTCCTACTATCTTCTGTATGTTCGTAGTTGGTCTCTGTACCTTGATATTGTGATTCTGAGTGGCAATGCCACCATTTTTGTAGCATGTCTCCAATCTTTTTGAGCATTTACAGCCGTTATGCTATTCGAGTCATCCCAGGTTTCTAAATAGTTCGATGCATTTGCAAATTCCTTCCTCCCGTTCTCAATGTTCCTTTGGGCCAGATTAACCACACCAATAGCCGAGTTGAGCTACTCTATTGCCTCGACATATATGTTGGAGCTATTATTATGAGCCTAGGTGTTTTAGGGAGTCACCTAGTAATCTAGCCATGTTTTGTGTTCCCGGTGTGATGATTCTGGCCACCATTCTCGAAAGCATCCTGTGATGCCATTTAGTAGTAGGTATTCTATTCCTGGGTTCTTTAACCCGAGATTCACCCTACTTACCTCATGTTGATAGTGTTGCTAGTTCCTTTAGGATATTAGTAACCTTTGCATTAGTCCTCGAGGTCTGTGGTATATCATTCTTGCAAATACTATGAACCGCCTATGGCAGAAGTTCTTTGAACCAAAAGATCACAACCAGAGTGCTCTTGATGAGTTCTCCATTCTTCATTGTGAATCTGCCAGTCCTACCTTTCTACATAGGTTGTCCGGAAGGAATGTTGAGCTTTGCTCGACATACTAATCTATGCATCCACAACTCAGAAAATTATATGTTCCTTGAGTTGTTTCTCTTCAGTTGTATCCCGACCATCCTCTATCAGTTGATAGCCAAGAGTATGTGTGTATTTGTGTTCATCAATGCCTTTTATTCTTGTGGTCCGTCAAGCCATTCTATTCCGGAATGACTAGGAGAAAATAAACTCCAGCACCTCATCCATTTCTTGGCCTGGTCAAAGTAGTTGTATTTCGCTGATCAAAATGCCAATCCAGCTTTTGCTCCGTTCTACCTCGGAGTATTACCCCTTTTTTGTCAGGATTGTCCTGAGAATTTCACCATCTCTCATGAATTCCTGATGAAGTGATACTTCTCGCCATCATCATTCGCTCCTCGGTTCCGTGTTGTTGCAACCAGAATACCGACATGTTAACCATGATGTGTGAAATCAATACTCCTATCAACTAGTTGCTTGGTAGTAAATGGACAATAACCTCATTCTTAGCGTGTTGATTTTTGAATCATCATCCTAAGATTGATCGTGCTACCTAATCCTTATTTCTGGTGCACTCTTCGATCAATGAGTTAGGATTTTGTCAAACCCTTGCTCTGTTGATCATATCGTCTTGCCCTGAAAAGAAAGATTGTTCTCGAGCTTAGAGTCATATCGGTGGTTTGTGATTTTCCGGATATCTTCACGGAAGTATCACCAGGTCATCCCCTGACTGATATGGTGAGTTCGTGATCAAGTTGGTTTTCTTGTAAGCCACCCTTTCTCCAAGAATCTGTGCCGGATACGCTGAGCTAGTTGGTTAAGCTAAACAACAACTTGGAGAGTTGGAAGATAAAAGCTTGTCTGACTTAGTTCATGTTAAGGGATATCTTTTGTGCGTGTGTGTGTTGAAGAAAGATGATATCTCCATTGATTGGTCCTCGTGATCAGTTGTTGGATCTATTGCCTTGTCAAGACTTTGACTTGAGTATGGGCTATCGTCAAGTCAAATCAGAACCAACGATTTTCGTAATGTTGTCTTACTCGTGGTTGATCCCGCGAGCATACACCATTACATCTTTTGGTTTGACCATTGCTATCACCGTGTTCACATGATGGTGGAAGTCCAGTAATATGGAAAATTCTAATGAGTTGTTGTTGAGCCCATCAGCAGCATTTTTGTCTCCCCCATGATTCATGTTGAACATCAACCTAGTGTTGAAAACCTTGTAAGCAATGCCTTCGTGTTCCGTTCATGAAGCTTATGCTTGGATGAAAGAAGTGACTTTCTCCAAGTTCACGTGCATTAGGTGTAAGTTGCCGCCATGAATTTGAGAAAGGTTTGTTTTGTTTCCCTTGGAATCATCCCAAATCGGTCAGGCATACGTACGAAGTATTCTATGGTTTGGTAGATTAATTACCTCCACTCCATATGTGTTCCTAGCACACCAAGCCACTGATTGGTTTGTTCAAGGAGAAGAAGTT
This sequence comes from Triticum aestivum, assembly GCF_018294505.1. Classification (NCBI taxonomy): domain Eukaryota; kingdom Viridiplantae; phylum Streptophyta; class Magnoliopsida; order Poales; family Poaceae; genus Triticum; species Triticum aestivum. The sequence continues at coordinate 349,612,009 of NC_057803.1, read as the reverse complement.
TCTTCTTAAGAGCTAGACTTACAGAAGCACCTTGATATCCTCATTGATGGTTCTCCCCCCGAACTCGGTAGTGTTTCGTTTCTAAGACTACCAGGTGACCATGCTTGTCTAGGACAACGTGTTCACATGCTTGTAGCAGAACCGGCTCATGTTTTGGAGCTTACTACCGTAGTTCATTCCCCGAGAGTTTCGCAACGTCATTTCGTCGATTTGTGTTGCTACCTTTCTTTTTTCCAGACATGCTGTCTGAAATATCCCGATACCAACCAGATCTTAATCTCAGGTAGATATGATGGTTGGAACATTCCCAGCATTTGCATTTTGTTGCTAGCTTGCACCGCCATTGTGCCATTTTCTATGGTCTGCCTTCTCAGTAATTAATGTCTAGGATCATCTTCAGAAGTGGACTTCCCATGAGTCACATCCATTTCCGGTGATAAGAAAAAATCATCCCTTGCGTTGTCTTCAACAAGGTAGTCCACATCATCCATCCTAGTCCGGGTATGCCATCCCTTCGTATTCCGCCAAACGATTGTTGTGATTTGCCCTAGGCTGGTATGAAGAGTTTCAATGATCTCTGAATCAAAAGTAATTCTTTTTGCCACTTAAGGGAATATTTCTGCGAGTCACCTTCTTCTAAGATGTCTCGTTATGGTATCATGGCAACTCAACTCCTCGCTACGTTGACAACCGTTCACCACCTTCTTAAGCGTGGAATTGTTATCTACCTAGTGAACCCTCGTCATCTGTTCCACTCCATCCCTCTAGATGTGTACTTTGTGTCTCAGCTCAAGAGATGTTCAACATCTCATTCCTTGAGTTGACCGTGAGCTGCTCAGTCTTTAAGAAGATTGATTCCTATAGAGTTATCTTGCTCTTTTGTCCTCGTGTTGGGTGAAGATCTCGCAAGCAAAGATGCCAAGATCAATATGACACAAGGAGTCGACATCTTTAAGAAGGGCAGTTGGATCAAGAAGATTGTGTTAATTTGTGCCCCCTCTGTCTTCTTACCTCACGTCTTGAATCTCAGGACGAGATTCTTGTTTAGTGGGGGTGAGTTGTCACCGCCCTAGACTACGTGAGTGAAATAGTTGCATCTGCACTCATGCATCATGTCTAAAATTTCTGAAAGTTGAATTGAGGTTAGTTGAAACCCTCAGAACTCACTTTAGAAATAATCAACATTAAAATCTTTTCAAAGAAGTCCAAGAAAATGTTCCTCCCAGTCTCTGAAAATATTGGCAAGAGGTAAAACTCAAAACAATATTTTTGGAATCTCAGAGATATTTATTTTGGGCCTTTGAATTAAATCAATAACATATTTGAGTTGAATTTATTTCTGTTATATAAGAAATAAAGTTCAAGTATTTTTGTAAGTTTGCATGTGACCTTGGACTAGATCTCTGAGCTCACATAAAAATTTACAGGAAGTTTTAAAATGGTTTGGTTTGTAAATCAAATCAAGACAAAGAAAGAAAAATAGAAAACAGAAACAAATAAAAAAGGAAGCAAAGACTTACCTGAGGCCACTTACCTGGTGGCCCAGCAGTTTCGCCCCAGCCCACCAGGGGCATACCTGTCTTCGACCTCTTCCTACTGGCAGAGGCGAGGTCGAGCACGGCGCCCGCGCGGGCCGGCACGCAACTACCTGCCTGGCCCTCCCTGGCCAGCACAATGCTGGGGATCGCCACCCCGTGGCCGTCTGGAACCCGCTAACCCCCCCTCGCCCTCTCTCTCCCTCTCGCTCCCTCGCTCTCCCCCTCATGGCCGAAGCCGCCATGGCCACCACCAAGAACCACCGCGGCCAGCCACTCCCTCGCTCCATCTCCGCCTCCCTGAGCACCATATCATCTCCAGCTTCATCCTCGACGAGCCAAGCCTCGTCGGACGCCCTGCAGCGCTCGCTCCATCGTCTTCTTCTTCCACGAGCACCGAAGGCCGTCGTCGTCAATTCGCAGGAACCCGTACTTCCCCGGCCTCTCCAGCAACACCAAACGACCCGTGGTGAGCCGCTGACCCGTTCCCCCCTTGATCCGTTGTCCCTCGCGTCTTCTAGCTACTGCCCCACAAGTTCCCGCGCCGCCGTCCGCCATGGCCGGCAAGTTCCGCACTCCCGAGATTCCCCGCTTGCAGCCGAGCATACCAACGCACTCAGTGCTTTTGCAGGAACCCAAAACATCCAACCGCTGCTCCTACCGTGCTTTGTGGCGTCGTTCGGTCGATGCCCGAACTCCGGCCACCGCACTATTCGCCGCCGCTGCCGTTTTGGTCCATGCCGGCTCGAACCGACGGCACCGCTGGACGCGCACGAGCGCCAGCATCACGTAGGTGGTCTCCGCCGGCCATTTGGTCGCCGGAGCAAGAAACCCGAGCCGCTGCTGTGTGACTCCGCCGCGTTTTTGGTCGCCGCCAGCGTAGCTCCGGTGACCCTGACGTGGTTTAGGCTAATCCTGGATTAGTTAGCCACTAAGCACTACCCCAACTCACTAACAGACAGGCCCCACCATTTAATTAACCACAGGGTTATTCCCTTTGTAATTTAAGCTAATGCCCGTGACCCCACCTGTCAGTTTGACCTTGCCACCTCAACATTGACCTGGCCCCACTGGTCAGCCTCTTCTGCTCACGCTGTTACACTGACATGCGAGGCCCACAGTCGGGTTTGACCCTGGTCAGCCATGGTTGACCTAGTGACGTCATGTCACTGTCATGCTGACGCAAAAATGATTTTCTGGATTAAAATAATTCAGGAATTCCAAAAAATAGCCAAAACTTCTAAAATTCATAGTAATTCAACCATAACTCCAAATCAAACAAATTATATATGAAAAATGATCAGAAAAATCTAATCTATCCATTTGTACTTGTTTCATGCAAGTTTAAACAACTTAACCTTGCTGTTTAGATCAAAACATCATAATGCACTTTATAAGTTCTTAGTTTGAATTTGAATTTGAACCTTTGGTTCAAATCAACTCAAACCCTTCTATTGTTAGCTACATTAGCTCAAATCACAACATGTTGACATGTCATGATCATGCATCATATTGTGCATTGCATTGATTGTGTTCTTTCTGTGTTTGCCGGTGGTTGTCCCCCCTCGGTAGACGATGTTTCCCATGACGAGATCGATGACACCGATGAAGAACTATACTATCTTCAGAAGTGCCAGGCAAGCAAACCACTTTGTTCATTCCAATACAATCCCACTCTCTTGCTCCTGCTCTCTTTTACTGCATTAGGACAACAACGATTCAACTGTTACATGTTGTGGTAGTTGAACCCCTTTCCTCTACATGACCTGTCATTTCCACAGTAAATAGATGAAACCCACTATCATGAGTAGGAGTTGTTTGAGCCCTGATGTGCCTACTCATTCATGCTTGTTTGTCATGCCTGCTACTGCTTAGAGTTGAGTTAGGTCTGATTCATCGGGGATGAATCGGAGGTGTGTAAACATGCCCTACTATTGGGAGCTAAGTGTGTGAACACGATTTGGTAAAGGTAGCGGTGAGAGGACATGTAGGAGTACATGGTGGGTTGTCTCATTGAAACCGTTCTCAGGAACTGAGTTCTGTGTTTGTGATCCATAAACAGCTACTACCACGCATTGGGCCCGAAACCAATGGACCCTCTCGACATATTAACTGCCCTTGCCCTATGTCCAGTAGTTGCAACTAGTTTCTGGTGTTCGTAGGATATGTGTTGGAGGCCGTGCGTTGCGCTGACCCTAGGGGTGGGCTGTGATGCGGTAGATACACCATGGCACGGTGTACCGGGCACCCGTTTGGTGTCTCGGGAACCCTGCACACATCATTTGGGGTTGTGAGCGAAACTCCGGCCGGATCTCCTCGCAGATGGAACCCGAATAGGCGATAAACCTGGACTAGAGACTTGTGTGGTTAGTCAGGTCGTGGCCGACTCCCTCGCCAGGCTTCCGCTTGAAGGTTGCCGAGATACACGACGTGTACATGGTGGTAAGTGGCGGGAGCGTGTGTGAAGAAGTACACCCCTTGAGGGTTATAAATGATCTATTTGAATAGTTGTGTCCGCGGTAAAGGACTTTTGGGTTGCCTATAACAGTTCATAGACAAGTGAAAGTGGATACTCTAAAACTTGCAAGATAAGTGTGAGTGCTATGGATGGCCTTCTCGTAGGGAGATGGGAGCGGATCCATAGTTGTGTATTGAATGGTGGATATGTGGACTCGTGTGCGCCACCTCAAAAGATTTGCTTGCAGTCGTAGTTTAGGTTAGCCACTGAGTCAAAGTTGGCTTGCTGTAGTTAAACTCCACCACCCCCTTTATTGACACCGATGCATATTTAGATAGTTCTGATGTAAGTCTTGTTGGGTACATTTGTACTGATGTTTGCCTATTTTATGTTTTGAAGAGAGACGTCAGTCTCGCTAGTAGTTCCGTGTAGACTTCGACGTTTAGCTCGATACCTCAGCTACGATCTTGTGCCCTCGGCAGGATCTGGTAGATAGTCAGGCTTCTTCGCCTTTTTCATTTGTAGATGTCTGTACTCAGACATGTTAAGCTTCCGCATGTTATTTGATTTGTATGCTATGATTGTTGGGTCATGAGACCCATGTTTGTAATATCTCGCTCCTCGGAGCCTAATGAGTAAATACTTGAGTTGTAGAGTTATGTTGTGATGCCATGTTGTATTTACACATATCGAGCATATTGTGTGTATGATTGAAATGCTTGGTATGTGTGGGATCCGACAATCTAGTTGTTTATCCTTGGCAGCCCCTCTTATGGGGAAATGTAGTCTAGTGCTTCCATGAGCCATAGAAGTCCGCTACAGCCCGGTTCACCGGAGTACTGTTAGCCCAGCACTACTGCTCAGGACACTTGACTGGCCGGCATGTGTTTCACTTTGTTACTGTGTTTGTCCCTTCGGGGAAATGTCACGCGGTGACATCCGGAGTCCTGCCTAGCCTACTACAGCCCGGGTTTCTGCAGTCCTTTTAGCACAATGCTACAGCCCGGATTCACACGCTGCTGACCGACATGCTCGATGTGATTCATGTATGCCTGTCCCCATAGGTTAGTGCCGCTTTGGGTTCACGACTAGCCATGTCGGCTCAGGTTCTCTGTCATATGGATGCTAGCAACACTATCATATACGTGAGCCAAAAGGCGCAAACGGTCCCGAGCCATGGTAAGGCGACACCCGTGGTAATACCGTGCGTGAGGCCGCAAAGTGATATGAGGTGTTACCGGCTAGATCGATGTGACTTGGAATCGGGGTCCTGACACCCCTCCATTCATTTGTCCGTGGGCTCATGTTCTACTATGGGCTAGACTTCCATGATCTGGCCCCCAATTTCACCCTCAACATCTCGGCGTTTATTGTCGTGTGCGAGGCCTTCCTCCGCATCAAGTCCCACTCCTGCCTGTGGCTGAAGACCTTCAACGTGAAACCGAAGGTGGTGGTAGGCCAGAAAGCGGAGTGCGGAGGCGCCATGGTGGGAAAAATGCCCAACGTCACCTGGCTCGAAGGCTCCTATGTGGAGACCGTGAAGGGGTGGCAATTGGGGTGGTTCTACATCACCGAGCCGCGTGACACCTATAGGGTGGCGGCCCCCGAATTTCGATCCGGCATCCCCACGCGACTCACCTCCTAGAAAGAGAAGGGCCTATCCTAGAGATCATCGGTGGAGCTGACCGGACTCTAGAGTTGTGTTAAGAATATGATAAGCAAGAAAATCAAGCTTGTCAACGTGGTCCAGGTCATGCTCTTCCGCCGGATCCTTCCGTGTCAAAGACGGGCATTCAATATGTGGGAGTTCGACTCGACCGAGAACCAGACGCTGTGAGAGCTTTCCGACACGACGCACAAAGACGTCTGGAAGGTGCTGTTCAGGGCCGCCGAGGTACCTCCTCCCCTTACCGAGGATCGCGGACACAGCGCAAAGCGCCCTACCAATCCGGTAAGCTCTTTATATCTCACAAGATGTTCCTTTCCCCAGTATAATCATGTGAGGGATCTGAGCCTCCATTCCATTTTAACAGGACTGGGTAGCGACAGCGGAGCAGATCAATTGTCCGGCCCCACTGCCCGAAGATCTAGCAAAGACTCTCTTAACGGAGATGCTGGTTCTGGCGCCCTATGAGGCGCCGGAGAAGAAGGCCAAGAAGAAGGCCGCGGGGACCAGGAAAGGTCTCCGGCTCAAGGTTGTATTGGACTCATCGTCCAAAAACACCGAGGCGCACTCCTCCCACGAAAACGAGGAGGAGGAAGAGGAAAGTTCTCCCCCCCCCAACCGGGGGGACAAGAAAAGGAAGGCCGCCCCATCTGGGGAGGCCGAAGGGTCCAAGAAGGGAAGGACCCTCCTTCCGGACCACTCCACAACAGCCGCTTACAGCGACGAGGAGTGGTTGCCCAGGGACAATCCCCTGCCGAAGTTGTAAGTATCCGGATACTATAATAGTTCTGGTATGTTTCATTTTATTGCTTCTTATCATGTCAAACATGATCATGCAGTCCATCTAAAGCCCATATCGACGTATCCTCTTCGGATGAGTCTTTCGGCCTATCGGCAATGAACAACGATTCACTCCTGACAGCCACCTCCCCCTGGCCCACAAACGACCTCGAGGTGTTGTCTCAAAGGGCACCGGACCAAGGGGAGATAATTCTAGAGGTTCCCTAAGGAGACATCCCAGGTGCCGGGCGCATGGGGGGTAAGACTCCCATGGGTTCTAATGACGGGGGCCGCATCAAGTTCGGCCACCAGCAGGATACTAGTCGGAACCTCCAGTGGTTCCGGATTCTGTCAGGTGACCGCTCGCTAAGGGGGGCGGGCCGTCTGTGTCGATGGCCTTTGTCCATCTAGAGGCATCGAACAACTTGCTGGAAGCGCTTTGCAGCACTTCCATTGATGAAGAGCACCGCACCATCATGAGTGCGGTGGTCGAGAAGGTTCGGTCCGCCAAAAGCAGATTGACCGAAGCCTGTGCCAGCCTCCTAACATGCTTTGAGTTAAGTAATCAAATTGTGAGAAAATATCACAACATAGACTGTAGCCCCTGATGCTCTGTCTGGTGTTCGCAAAGAAAGGCCGAACAGAGGATCAAATAACAATCATAGGAGTCTAATCAGAATATGTCTATGTGAATAAGCAAGCTTCGGTGCGGGCCGCTGTCGCTCGTACTACGGAGGTCTCCGGACTGAAGCGGGACCTTGAGCGGTCCGAGGAAGAGCTCGGCCTTACCAAGAGGCAGCTCGAAGAGAACAAAGGTAAGTGATACCCCGTCTGTATATTGATAAAGAAAAAAGTGGTTATTAGATCATAGGATCATCATGAATTTAGCTACGGGCCACGACCGAAGTGGAGGCCCTGAAGAAGGCGCTGTCCGAGGCCGAAGACAGAGCGGCCAAGGAGCGCATCGAGCACGACAAGCAAGAGGCCCGAGTTGGCGAGGTTCAACAAGAGCTCTAGGATTTTGTCAAGAAATACGAGGCCTTGGAGCGTGACTCTAAGACGCAGCGGTCCGAGCTTGCGAAGGCCCTCGAGAACGCACAAAATGCCAAGGCCGAAGCCCAAAAGGCCTTCCAGGAGATTCAGGCGGTCAAGAAGATAGCGGCGGGTAAGGCATTCAATATGCAAAGCAAGCATGTGAAGGAGACTTTCCTTTTACTTACCCGAATTCGGAGCTCTCCAGGAGCGTTTGCAGATCTATCACGCAGCATATCGGATGCCACGGAGTTCTACCGGGCCGAGGATGGGAGCTCAATGAAAAAGTTGTTCTGGTCTCAATATGCTGGGACCGAACATCCGATGCCCTTGAGATACCAGCTGAAGCAACGGGTCGAGCTTCACAAGGCGGCCGAACTGGCCATGAAGGGTTTCATAGTCCGGATGTGGCCTGGCGAGCCCCTACCTGACAGCTACTTCGTCCTGGTAAAGCGGCTTGTGAATGCCTGCACATGGTTTGAAGTCATAAAGCGGTCCGTCATCATTGAAGGTGTGTGCAGGGCCTTTGCCCGTGCGGAAGTGCACTAGGCGAAGATGGACGCCAAAAAGCTGGTGAAGGAGGGGCCACCGAAGGGCAAGGAGCATCGCCACCCCGAAAGGTATTATGACAGTGTCCTGAAGGGTGCCCACCTTTTGGCGGAGGAATGTGCTAAGGATGTAATATTTGAATGAATGTACTCATGTGATCCTGTAATATGAAAACGAGTTCATGTGCGCCATATAACGCTTGTCGATTTAAAATATTACCTTTTGTGCAGCTGTTTATAAAATTTGAGAGTTGGCCAGTCGTCGGCTTCTGCCCCCATGTAACTAGTACTGAGGTGTTCGGGATAAATCTTAAACACTCTTTATCCAAAAAAATTGGTCCTTTAAGGAGGTGTTTAGCGCAGCGAACAAGGAAATCGGACTATACAGCTTTATCACTCTCACTTAGCCATAGAAGTCTACAATTTTAAATTTTGGCGAAGCCCCTAGTATTCGGAAGGCCGAACTTTGGCTTTCTCTACTGAGGTGCTCGTCCGGAAGAACTGGGACACAATTGCAGTAGTTCTCCGAGTGCTACCTTAGCCGATATAGCGGAACGTAAGGTACCAAAACATGGGAGCCGGGCAAACCCAACTATTGACCCAAGACATGATTCGGAGTTGATGCATATAATGCTATAAGTTTAGGGTGCTGCGCTGTCGAAAGTGTTCGGACTTTTCTTGCCGTGTTATGGGGTACGCTGAAGCCCCTGATGCACTGGACGTACCAGAATATACGGGTGCAACTTGTCATAAATAAGCAGACAGGGAAAAAGGATGAACAAATGCAATAATAAGCTAATGTTGTACATTGTTATTTAAATGATACGTCAAAGCGTATGTATACAAGTAGTGCAATAAGCAAAAATAGGACTATTTGACATGTCCTATCCAAGGGCAAGCTGCATGTGGGTATGTAAAACAGGAATAGCGATCGTTATCAGAGACCACCTGGGGATTCCCTTGTACATCAAAGTTTCTTGATTCCTTGGTGTTTCCTTCCCGTGATGGGTCCAATAATCAGGGTATCGGAGAGGGCCTTCAGAGAATAGGGTCCTGAAAGGAAGAAAATGGTAAAGATATACGGGTCCTGAGGCGGTTGAGCCGCATTGTGGGCCGTGCCATAGCCATGCCTCCGCATATGCCCATGGTATTTTGAGTGCGTAATTATGTACTTGCGGCGCCTATTTCGCCTCTTGACTGGCACTAGGACGGAGGCCGAATTGCTAGGCGAGCTCTGAATGTGCCGGGCGATCCTGTTGCAGGGTACTTCGGACTCGCTTGAAGGTGTCCGGGGGCTTTATCGCCGAATTGGCGGTTTTCCTCAGAAGGCTGCTTGTACTTCTGCTGCGAGGGCGGCAGTGTGCTCCTCCGTATGGAGTGAGCGTTCTGTGTTTCCATTAACTGTTATAACCCCGCGAGGTCCTAGCATTTTGAGCTTGAGGTATGCATAATGCGGTACCGTATTGAATCTGGCGAATGCGGTTCGTTTGAGCAGTGCGTGATAGCCATTGTGGAGGGGGACGATATCGAAGATCAACTCCTCGCTTCGGAAGTTGTCCAGAGATCCGAAGACCACTTCCAGTGTGATTGAGCCCGTGCAACAGGCCTCTACACCTGGTATGACACCTTTAAAGGTGGTTTTTGTGGGTTTGATCCTCGAGGGGTCGCTACACATTTTGCGCACTATATCCTGATAGAGTAGGTTCAGGCTGCCACCACCGTCCATAAGGACTCAAGTGAGGTGAAATCCGTCAATGATGGGGCCAAGGACGAATGCGGCAGAACCGGCATGACGGATACTGGTAGGGTGGTCCCTGCGATCGAAAGTGATCGGAGCAGAAGACCATGGGTTGAACTTTGGGGTGACTGGCTCCATCGCATAGACGTCCCTTAGTGCACGCTTCCATTCCTGCTTGGGAATATGGGTGTGTATAACATGTTCACCGTTTTCACTTGGGGAGGAAATTTCTTCTGTCCTCCAGTGTTCGGCGATCAGGGCTCCTCCTCGTCATCGCTAAACATCCCCTTTTCCTTGTTTTCGGCATTCAACTTGCCGGCCTGTTTGAACACCCAGCATTCTCTGTTGGTGTGGTTGGCTGGTTTATCGAGGGTGCCATGAATTTGACATGAGCAATCGAGTATGCAGTCCAAACTGGACGAGCCCAGATTGCTTCTTTTGAATGGCTTTTTCTGCTGACTGGATTTAGAGCCACTGAATCTGGCATTGACTGTCGTGTCTTCGGCGTTGTTGCCGTAGTTGCGGCACTTGTGTCCGTTGCGACGTGGCTTGCCGTTGCTATCTTTGGCATCTGAATTGCCAGGATTTCTTGATGTTGTTTCTGCGAGCCAGCCAGCTGTCCTCGCCCGCACAAAAGCGAGTCATGAGTGTCGTCAGGGCTTCCATGGACTTCGGCTTCTCCTGGCCGAGGTGTCGGGCGAGCCACTCGTCGCGGATGTTATGCTTAAATGACGCTAAGGCCTCGGCATCTGGACAGTCGAGAATTTTGTTCTTTTTAGTTAGGAACCGAGTCCAGAATTTCCTGGCTGACTCCCCGGGCTGTTGGTTATGTGACACAAGTCATCAGCATCCGGTGGTCGCACATAAGTGCCCTAGAAGTTGTCAAGGAATGTGTCTTCCAAGTTCTCCCAACTGCCAATGGAGTTTGCCGGCACGCTATTCAGCCAATGCGGAAACCGGCCATGTGGGAGGTACTTGATGGCATGTAGATCGTCACCACGGGCCATGTGGATGTGGAGGAGGAAATCTTCAATCCATACCGCGGGGTCTGTTGTACCATCATATGATTCAATGTTCACGGGTTTAAACCCTTCTCAGAAATTCATGATCCATTACTTTGTCGGTGAAGTATAGGGGGTGTGCGGCGCCTCTGTGCCGGGCTATATCACAACACAGTTCATACGAGTCTTGTCTGTTGTATTCGGCCCGGCCGGATTTGCTTTTAGTATATCCGGCGTGACGGTTGTCGTCACGTGTTGGGGCGCGCCCCCGTGATCCGTAGATCAATCTTGTATGTCCTGCTTTGTTCTCCAATACGTCTTGCAGGTACTGCGTGTAGCCCCGGGCCTTGATGTTTTTTTTAACTGGCGACGGGGTGCAGGCCAGACTTCGGGATGATATGCCGCTTTGTCTCGGCCACGAGGTGGCCAGTCAGCCGCATCATACGCAGGTAGTGTAGGCTTTAATGCTTCCTCCTCGAATTAGGGTAGCAACTTGAGCTTTGGGTAACTTTTAGTTGGGCGCTCGAGTTCGTATTCCTCGGCTGCCAGGACCTTGATCCATCTATCTGCTAGCAGATCTTGATCAGCTTAAAGCTGCTGCTGCTTTTTCTTCAGGCTTTTTGCTGTGGCTATAAGCCGGTGCTTGAAGCGCTCCTGGTCGACGGGATCCTCAGGCATGATAAATTCTTCATCGCCGTGGCTCACCTCATCTTCGAAGAGGGGCATGTAATTGTCATCCTCTGATTCTCCGTCCGTCGCTTGTTCCTTAGGGCTAGCTTTCCCATCCTCCCGCTCGAAGCCTGGCTGAAGGGGATTGTCTTCGTCTTCGGCACTATCCATAGCATTATTGTCTCTTGTGTCGGTATCGCTGCTTTTGCTATAGCGGGGTTCAGAGCGGCGCTGATGATGCCGGTGCTTAGATTGCTTCTCGAGGGGATTATCCTCTGTTGCCTTATTTCCCTTGCTTTCTTTCGGGGTGTCCACCATATATATATATATATATATATATATATATATATATATATATATATATATATCATATGATAAGGTGGCTGTCCAGCGCCCTGTGGGCGGTGGTTCCTGTTCTTCTCCTGCATATTCGTCCATACCGTCGATGTCTTCGGATCCGAAATCAAGCATGTCGATTAAGTCGTCGACAATGGCTATTAAGTGGTTGGTGGGTGGGGAATGAATTTCTTTGTCGTCCGCTTCCCACTCAAGCCGGACATAGTTCAGCCAAGGGTCTCCTGACAAGGAGAGAGACCTCAACGAATCTAGCACATCGCCCAAGGGCGAGTGCTGAAAAATATCTGCAGAGGTAAACTCCATTATCGGTGCCCAATCATATTGGATAGGCACGGACGCAGGTGGTTCGGAGCCCGTGGCCGAGGACGAATCCAAGGGTCTGGTAACACAGGTCTCATAGGAGGTGAATTCGGTATTCGGCTCTATAGCCGCTGAGTGTGCGGCCTCCGTGGCGGGGTCCATCCACCCGTCCTCGGACGGCACGATCTGCTCCGGATTGAGGGCCGGAGTAGCCACATGTGTGATCTCCCGAACACCATCCGATGGTAGAGCTAAGTCATGCTTGTCGTGACTGTGCAGCGCACCTGACATGGGCTTGAATTCGTCGAAGATCAAGTCTCTGCGGATGTCAGTAGTATAGTTCAAGCTCCAGATGGCGAAGCGAGTTGGCCTGCAGTACAAAGCTGCCGAATACGAAGATCTATCCAGGGAGAAAAACCTCACCCTGGATCACGCCGTTGCCGATGATCGAAGGAGACATCAAGCCTTTATCGTGACGGCATAGTGGAACTCTCAATGAAAGCACCAATGTCGGTGTCAAAACCGGCGGATCTCGAGTAGGGGGTCCCGAATTGTGCGTCTAAGGCTGATGGTAACAGGAGGAGGGGGACACAATGTTTACCCAGGTTCGGGCCCTCTCGATGGAGGTAATACCATACTTCCTGCTTGATTGATCTTGATGATATGAGTATTACAAGAGTTGATCTACCACGAGATCGTAGAGGCTAAACCCTAGAAGCTAGCCTATGATTATGATTGTTGTTGTCCTACGGACTAAACCCTCCGGTTTATATAGACACCGCAGGGGGCTAGGGTTACACAGAGTCGGTTTCAGAGAAGGAGATCTGCATATCAGAATCGCCAAGCTTGCCTTCCACTCAAAGGAGAGTCCCACCCAAACACGGGATGAAGACTTCAATCTAATATCTTCATAGTCCAACAGTACGGCCAAAGAATATAGTCCGGTTGTCCGAGGACCCCTTAATCCAGGACTCCCTCATGCGGGATCGTGCGTCTTGGGGTGAAGACACCGCCTTGATGCGGAGGAGGCGATGGCTCCGTGAGCAACGTGTCTTGGCGCGAGGGGGAGGAGGGCAAGGCACCGAGACGGATGGTGTAGGACAGCCCCCAGCGGCGCTGACGAGCTCGGTGATGCTGTCTAACCAGTCCTCGTAGAGGTCGTCAAACAGGCGGTAGCACAGGAGCTCGCATGCCATGAGCAGCGCGCCCTGCGTGTCCATGGGTGCCCCGCGAGCGTGAGACGATGAGCCGGCCGAAGTCAGCGACGTGGTGGCGGTGCGGATGGGTGCAGTGATGATACTTGCTACTCGTTTGCCGCCGTTTCGGTAGCAGTGTTGGAAACAGGAGATGGAGAACGATGGGGAGGCCCGCGGACAAGGGCCGTCTGAGTGACACGGGCGGCAAGGGTGGCCGGCACTTGGCGCGGGCTCGAGGCGCGTCTGACATGGAGGCGGTGGAGCGATGGAACGTGGATCAATGGAAGGAAAGCTTCAGCGCACCCCTACCTAGCGCACCAAATGTCGGATTTCGGGTTCCAGCAAAACCCTTGAGGTTCAAATTCTAGGGTGCGCATGAAGATCTCTCCTCCCCTAGCTCACGCTCTCACCACAATCTCAAAACTATGCATGACGAACTCGCAAAACAAAGGACATCGGGTTTATACTGGTTCGGGCCACTGATGTGGTGAAATACCCTACTCCAGTGTGGTGTGGTGGATTGCGTCTTGGGCTGAGGATGAACAAGTACAAGGGAATAATATCCTCCTGTGGAGTGGTGTCCTTGAGCTTGGTGAGCTGGAGTGGTTGAGGATGGTCTGAATGGTCCAGGGCCCGTCCCCACCTACTGTGGTGGCTAGTCTTATTTATAGAGGCCCTAGTCCTCTACCCAAATGTAGGCGGGAAGGGATCCAACAACGACCAAATTTGAAGGTAGACAACTAGTACAAGATATCCTGACAAAAGGTGGTCTTCGCCTGCCAAAGGATATGGTGGTGACGCTGTTCTGGGCTCCATAGTGACCTCCGTCTTGCTGTCCTACTGGTCCTGGTCTTGTTGCCTGATGCCTCGGGACTCCTCGCCTGCGCTTGCCTCTTTAAAAGCAAAGAGGGAACGAGTACACTGCGCGAGCTGGCGTCTGCCTTTTGCCCGCCTGGCCTTGGTCGTCATGGCTTGCGCCATAGGGACCTCGCGAGGTGCCCCCACCCTGATCTCTCTGCCCCTCGCGAGCGAGCCCGGTGAGGCCACCCCCGAGGAGGTCTTGCGTTATCCACCTTGTGAGGCTTAGCCCCTCGCGAGGGTCCTGAGTGTTCTTTGATGAACATGGGTCGTACAGGGCCGCTGGTGGAGCCACACCATGGGCTGCAGGCAGGCAAGTCTGGGGGCCCCCGTTCCCAGGACGCTGACAATGGCATGTGTGTAAAGGAGAGGGGAGTGGTAGGAGAAAGGTGGGTGAGTGCTACAGATCGGCGACTGACGTGTGGGTCCAGATACACCACGTGGGACGAGTGTGAGAGAGTGGTACGAGGGTTTCAGGTGGAAAAATCGATTTGGAGGCCTAGGTGGGTTGCTCTGGATGCGCTGATGCTGGGCCGCTGCCGAGCTGCTCTCTGCTGCTGCTCTTTCTTTCTATTATATTTCTTCAATGAGAAATAAAAGAGAAACAAAATGCACTAATGGATAGGAGAGTGGTGTATGAGGTATGAAAGTATCCTCATTGCCCTAGTGTTATGTGGAATTTGATAAAAATGAGTTGGGCATTTTAAGAGGCAGATAAATAAATCAAGCTTGAATTAAATTCAAACGTGCTCCATTTTTGAACCCAAACAAAACAACTCAAAATTCTATGATACATGATAGAGAGGTAGAAAGCAAGGCCTAAGATTTATAGGAAAAATGTGGACATTTATCTTGGCCGAAAAAATGCCATTTGGGAATATAGCCAAATTGAAAGAAGAAGGAGGTGATGGTGCATGGCTAGCGTTGAGAGAGATAGCAAAGGGGTTTAAGAACAACACCATACATAGAGAAAGTAAAACAACAAGATGAATCTCACAATGCACATGATGAGCATGATGAAATGCAAAATGACAAGGATACAAATGCAATATGACCATGATGGGCATGGCAATGCGATATAACCAAATGATGAACATGATGCAACAAGCAAAATATGACAATCACACTCATCAATCAAGGCAACAAACAGTTGAAACACACAACGACAACGGTATAAATGGAAGGCATCTGGAGCATCAGTCTCGGGGTGTCACTACTCTCCTCCACTAACATAAGATCTCGTCCCGAGATCTTAGGAATGAGATAGAAGAGAAAGAGGATAAGGTGAAATAATAATGCAAGAGAGAAGATGAACAAAGTCGAGAGCACCCAGGTAGAAAAGAGGAACGACGATTATGATGAGAATCAAAAGCCTGAGGAATTAGAATGATTCGAAACCACTCCGGCCAAAAGAGATGAAAAAGGAATAAGAACGAAAGAATTCAGATAGCATCCGAGTAGAAAAGGAAAGCAAAGATTGACAAGAAAAAGGTCTTCAAAAGACGACTTGACACTCCGATGAAATGGATAAGTAAGGAATGAACTAGATGATGGATGAAAAGAGCAACATCACACTACCTCCGTAATGGAAGAATAGAAGGTAATCATTGGATTGAGAAGCATCATTGCATCATTGCAAGGAAGGATTGAACGGAGTTGTTGGAAATTCAACAACGAAAAGAATAAGCTTGTTGTGGGATTATGAAAAACATGTCAACACTTGAGGTGAATTTCTTCCACTACCAAATTATTGAATAGCTGAGAAAAATGAAGAAATGCAAAACTTCACTTTAAAGAATAGGGAGAATTAATTGCACTCAGAGACACAAGAAGAAAAGATACTTGCGCTCCTCCAACAAGAATCTTGATGAACACTTGAAGAATGGATTAGATCCTTACGAACCACTATGAAGAACTCCGGTAACAAAAGGATGATGAGATAGAATTGAGGGATGAAAATAATAATATTAAATCCTTGCGATGATTTAGATGGAGCTTCGCGACGAGACATGCTAGAAAACTTGGAACTCCGAATAAGAAAAGATGAACTTAGAACCGAGAAATTATTCATCATGAACAATCTCCGAAGGAAACAATCAATCAACTTGTTGAAAGAAGAATAATAATTATGTTATGCTTATCCTCATCATTTTCTAATTGATGAAAAATAGATCTGGCATGCAACTTATTCCTCTTGAAAAGGATTGATTTGATATGTAGCGTAAACTTGGGAAGGTCTTCCTGAACCGCCGGCAGGATTGGAAAGGACGAATGAATTGATATGGTAACAAAGGAAAAGGAATCTTGAACGAACAACTATAAAAATTTGAAACTGAATGAAGAAAGAGAATTCCTCGCCGAGAAGAATTAGGCCAAGCACGAAGATACTCGAAGGAATTTAGAGACAAAAGAAATAAGATATCACGAACTAAGTAAAGAATACTTGACAGACGGGCCGGGATAATTGGATAAAGTTAGATGGAATGTGAGGACGAAGAATTGTTGTGGAATTGCTAGCTCCGGATGACCGCAGAAGGAAATGAACTCATGAAATGCATCAGATTCATAAGAAAAGAATTTTTGGCGAACGGAATAATTCGAGTGGATAACATGGAGCTAGCACCATGAATCTTCGAGAGAACGTACAAGATTTAGAGGAAAACTATTATTTTGTCTTCAAATGTTGAGAATGACGATGAGGGACACCACCAACATTGTTGAGATACTCTGGGAAAATGAAAAACGAAGAGGTTGAGCTGACAATGAAAACAATTTGAAATCGATCTTGAAAAAGCATCTGACTGATGAAATTCATTCTTACGTCAATCTTCGAATAGAATTTGAGAATAACTCCACGAAAATTAGAAGAGCCAGGTAAGATCCTGGGGATAAACCTGTGGGTTATGGGCCCACTCGAGAACCATTGAAAAATATTGAAAAGAGATGATGCACCGAAATGACTTGAATGAGGCGACAACCTCGAATTAATTCGAAGGCAAACATTAATCTTCTGAGATGTCTTCAGAATGATTAAATGGCGAGAGGCGAACGAGCATGGGGAAACATTTGAGCGAAGAAAAGAATATGAGCAACACCGAAAACATGAATTGTATCCACCGGAAAAGAGAAGAAGGATGATTAACTAGGCAAGAATTCACCAGCTTAGATAGTTGAGGAAAGACTGAAGAGGCTACACACGAATGAAATTGATGCTCGAATAGAGGCTCAGACTCTGGGGATAAAAGGGGTGGGAGGGCGGGTAAAACAAAGGCAACTTGGAATGGGGAACCAACCAATAACTTGAAGAGGAAAACACCGGATGAAATAATTGAGGATGGATACTCGATTAAGGACTTCGGCTCTGAGAAGAAAATGGGAGGGCGGGTGGGAAAAGAAAGACAACTTCAGATAACATTGTTTATCTTCGGACAGGGAAATAACATTATTGAGAAAGAACTGAGGACTGATCTTGCAAAAGACAAAGAGGGTCGAATCAACTCGAAGAGAAGTGCGTCGGATGAAAAGACGATTGAGAACACAAGGATCGAAAGAGGCCTGCGTGACCCTAAAGAAATTGAAGGGGGAGAGGAGTAAGCCAAAATACCTACGTCAAGATTTATCACCAGAGCGACGAAGGGGCTGATGAGTAAAAAGAAGTCCTACTCTTCAATATAACTAGATTCCAAAATATTTTGCTTCTATACTCGACAACGGACAACTACGATCAATCAAGGGGGCTCCTATGGTCGGTCGAGGCTCTAATACCAACTTGTCACGCCCAATATGCGATCCGATCGGAGAGGAACTCGAAGGTCCCACCAAGGATAGAGCCGCATATTGAAACGCTTTTCGAAGGTGGATATCATTACATTGTACCATTACATAATAGATGGGGATACATACAAAGGGCATACAAATGCCACAAGAATATATCAAACATCATACATGAGAATGACATTTGACTACGGATGCAACACAAACAGAAACTCAAACGACATCCACCCTGCTAGCCAAGGCTATCGAATAGGAACCTATCCCAAGATCGAATTAGACATCGCTCTCACGTCATGATCATCGCATTACCTGTACCTGCAACTATTGTTGTAGTAATATGTGAGCCACGAGGACTCAGCAATCCCATTAGAATGGGTATCTAGACTAGCAAAGCTTAATGGGAATGGAAAGGATAGGTGGTAAGGCTGCAACAGCACTAAGCATTGTATGGTGGCTAACTAACGAGTACAAGAGTAAGATGAGAAGCTACGCAAACGGTCGCAAACTAGTAGTGATCAATAAGTGATCCTGAACTTTGAATGTTCAAACATAACCCCACCGTGTTCTCTTCTCGAACTGACCAGAAAAGAGACGGTCATGGTTACACACGCGGTTGCTGTATTTTAATTCAGATCTGGTGTCAAGTTCTCTACAACCTGATATTAAAAAATCCCATCCGCCACATAACCGTGGGCATGGCCCTCAAAAGTTTAAACCCTGCAGGGGTGTCCCAACTTAGCCCATGACAAGCTCACGATCCATAGAGAGAATGCTCCATCTCAGGACCCTCTGATCAGACTCGGAATCCCGGTGCACAAGACATTTCGACCACGGTAAAACAAATCC
This sequence comes from Triticum aestivum, assembly GCF_018294505.1. NCBI lineage: Eukaryota > Viridiplantae > Streptophyta > Magnoliopsida > Poales > Poaceae > Triticum > Triticum aestivum. The sequence goes on along the minus strand of NC_057803.1, from coordinate 349,593,251 downwards.
AGCAAGACCTCCCGGCGTGCGACACCCTGATAGTAGCCGCGCGTATCTCATCTCAGGCCATGCCCGAATGAGAAGTATGTACGGCAACTGAAAACCCCGGGTGAAGGGGTGGCACCGCAAAGTGGCTCTGTTTTGGACGAACACCATCAGCACTGGCCCCCCTGTATTATGTTGAATTACGCCTTGGGTAGCGCTAACTCCCTATGCGTCAAATTTAATATCATGTTTAGTTATTATGTTGGGAAAATGGTAAAATCAATGTTGGGCCTTGTTGGAAGAGTTTTATTCAAAGCGAACTGTCAAGAGGGGCCCATAAACGCTCACCGTGTTAGGGACGCAAAATCAAGGAACATAACACCGGTATGATGGAAACTAAGGTGGCAAGAGTGGAACAAAACACCAATCAAAAGGTTAAGCCTTCCACCCTTTACCAAGTATATAGATGCATTAATTAAATAAGAGATATAGTGATATCCCAAGATATCCATGCCCCAACATGGAACAAACTGCAGCTGCACCTGCAACTAGCATCGCTATAAGAGGGGCTGAGCACAGCGGTAACATAGCCAAACAATGGTTTGCTGGGAAGGTGGAAAAGGTTAGAGGCTGTTTCACAACATATTGGGAGGCTTGATAAACAAGTGGTAGGTAGAGCGACATAGCGATAGCATCGAGACAACTAGCAAAGCAAAGATAGTAGTGAGATCCAAGGTGATGGTCATCTTGCCTGAAATCCCGCTAGGAAGAAGATCGAGTCCAAGAAATAGACGAACCAACATAGTCAAACGAATCCTCTCAATCGCAACATGACCGGAACTATCGAGAGGAAGCGCAACCGGAAAGAAGCAAACCTCATGGTAAACAACCATCACATAAACATGGCATGATGCACAATCAAGTATGATGCATGACAAGATTAAATGTTGTTACTCATGGCAAGAGATGAAGCATATGCAAACTACCTACCTAGGCAAGTTTAAATGAGGTCGGAAAAACAAATAACAATTCCAGAAACTCCCCATATGCATATTTCAAATTTGCTCCTGTTCCACCTGAACCATATTTTAGAGTTGTTAAACAGCAAAAGTAAGTGCATCAAGTTAATCTATGCATTTTTTTGAAAATTTACATATAAATTTTATTTAACTCAGAGCTACGATTATTTAGTTATGAAATAAACCATTTCAACATGTCACTTACACCAATTAATGCAAACAATAACTTTAACCATTTTAGACATGGATGAAAGTTGCATATAATGAAAGTACATGAAATTCTGAGCAAGATGCATATATGACATGTTTTATTATGATGCATGTTTAATGGCATTTCTGAAAATATGCATGCACTGGATATATGCCAAAAATTGCAGCAAGAAAAAGACCATCTATAGGCTGAATGCAACACACTGTGCAAGCCTAGCAGCAGATCTGGCCCGAAGCAGATGTGGGTGTGCAAAATAATAATAATAGGAAAACAGAGGAAAATGGCGGCTGGCTAGGACTTGATCCCGCGATCTCATGCATAGAGGTGCAGAGCGCTAACCAACTGGCCTAACTGAGTGTTTGTGATTAGGATTGGGCATAGATCCTTTTGAATAAGAAGAGGCTCGGTCTTGGAAATGGCATGAATGCACAGCATCTTGCCGGCGATGATGGCAAGGAAAGAAGTGGATGTCGATGCAGCAGAACACCGATGCGGGAGCGGGTTTGGAAAGTGGATGCACAGGCGGCGAGGCAGGCGCAGAAAAGGTTCCGGTGTGCGGGATCTTAAAGACGACCCTTCCTTCTACATGGCGGCTGGCTATCCCTCACCGGTGATAGGAACAAGGAGCAGCGACTACTGCGACTACCAAGCGCCGGCGGGTGGTCAGAAAAGCCTTGCGGTGGCTGTGGTGCGATGTGTGTGATATGCAGGAAGGGCTTGAGCGCGTGGAGCTATAGTTGCTTGCGCGTGCACGTGCGTGCAGAGGAAACAGAGCAACCTTGCTGATGACCAAAATGATGGCGGAGGTCTCGCGGGAATTACCTCCCGACGTGCTCGAGATGCAAGGAGTGTGCGTGGTGTGCTCATCGTGTGAATCCACACCTCCGCATGTGCCATACATCTCCGAACGTCGATGGAAACGACGCCGGCGACGAGCAGCCACAGAGACGTGCATCGGGTGTGGATGGGTCAGGCCTATAGATGCTACGGCTACTACGAAACACGGACGAAACCTCGCCGACGAGAATGCAAAGATGCCAAAGGACGAACCAGATGTCACCAGAACGAGGCCGGCAACGTGGTCATGGTGGAAGAACTATCGGGCATGCGAACAAACGACGACAGAGGATGCAGTCGATGGGGAAAAAAGGTTCGGGAAGCGTGGATGCTCACATAGGGTTGGTTGGTGGAGTTGATCGAGCTCGGGGACGACCGGTGGCGAAAAATTCCGACGATGATGTCCCAGACCCGAGGAAGAAGGAGAGGAACACGACAACGTCTTGGCATTCCACAGCGATGAAGAGGGTGTCGGGGAGGAAGCGCCAGAGTCCTTGAAGAAGCGAGTGTACACAGCGGAGACTAAGGCAAGGGTCGCAACACTCCTTGCATAAGTAGACGGCGACGAAGGGAAGGATGATCGTGCCAGAGAAGAGCTCGGGCTCTCTCCAGCCATGGCATCAGCGAAGCGTGGGTGACCTATCTGGAGCGGTGACAGAGCGGAGGAAGGGAGGAATGGGAAGAGGAAACCCTACGGGGCCGCAGGGCCGCTATATAGGGGCGCGGGCATGGCTGGTTCGACCACGGTGGCCATGGCGTGCCTGTAAAGGAGAGGGGAGAGGTAGGAGAAAGGTGGGTGAGTGCTAAAAATCAGCAACTGATGCGTGGGTCCAGATACGCCACGTGGGACGGGTGAGAGAGAGGGCTACAAGGGTGTCAGGTTGAAAAAGGATCTGGAGGCCTAGGAGGGCTGCTCCCGGTGCGCTGATGTTGGGCCGCTGCCGGGCTGCTCTATGCTACTCCTCTTTCTTTCTATTCTATTTCTTCAACCAGAAATAAAAGAGAAACAAAATGCACTAATGGATAGGAGAGTGGCGTGCGAGGTATGAAAATATCTTCATTGCCATGGTGTTATGTGGAATTGGATAAAATTGAGTTGGGCATTTTTAGAGGCAAAAAATAAATCAAGTTTGAATTAAATTCAAACTTTCTCCATTTTTGAACCCAACCAAAACAAATCAAATATGTATGATACTTGATAGAGAGTTAGGAAGCATGGTCTAAGATTTATAGGAAAAATATGGACATTTATCTTGGACGAAAAAATGCCACTTGGGAATATTGCCAAGTTGAAAGAAGAAGGAGGTGATGGTGCATGGCTAGGGTTGAGAGAGATAGCAAAGGGGTTTAAGAACAACACCATACATAGAGCAAGTAAAACAACAAGATGAATCTCACAATGCACATGATGAGCATGATGAAATGCTAAATGACAAGAACACAAATGCAATATGACAATGCTGGGCTTGGCAATGCAATATAACCAAATGATGAACATGATGCAAGAAGTAAAATATCACAATGGCACACATCAATCATGGCAACCAACAGTTGAAACACACAACAACAACGGGATAAATGGAAGGTAGCTGGAGCATTGGTCTCGGGGCGTCACACAGACGCTATGGCGCGATCTCAGTTGCTACTGAGGTTTCCGCCAGCGGGCGAGCAGATGGATGAATGGCGTGCCACCATCCAATGCCTGCTCGGTTCTGCCGAAGCTGGAGGCTCACAACAAGTTGGCCCACGACGACCTCCCCAAGTGACAGCAACCGCCCGTATCGCTGGCCGAACTAAGGGGCCCGTCCCCACGGTGCAGTGCCCACCATGGCAGTCGACGCGGGAGGAGCTGAATCAAGACCCCGACAACATCTCGATGGCCTCTTCTGACCCTCGAGCATGTCCAGGACAATGTCGAGCCCCGGAGGATAGGCGGTAGGGAGACGTGCATGTTATCATAGATCGGTGCCATGATGACCTCCGCCAGACCGACGGGTGCGGCGTCCTCAATGTCGACGAGCCTGCGCTCGGTGTTGGCGGGTGCCTTCCTTTTGAGGTCGGTTGCCCTACCTTTACACGAGAGTTGCGGCAAGTCCGTTGGCCGTCCATTCGCACGTTCGAGCCAGAGATACCTGAGAAGTACGACGGGAGGGTGAACTCGGTAGAGTTCCTGAGCATCTACACAATTGTTGTTCAAGCCTCTGGGGGAAGAGATGAGAAGGTGTTCGCCAACTACTTCCCTTTGTCCCTCAAGTCCAACGTGAAGTCTTGCCTGATGCACCTGCCGGAGAACTCCATTTTGTCATGGGCATTCCTATGCCACAAGTTCACCAGTGCCTTCACCGATGGCCACCAAGAGCCCGGCAGGCCCAACGACCTACAACTTCTCCAGCAAAAGGAAGGAGAAACTCTCCATAAGTATTTACAGAGATTCAGTGAAGTTCATAGGAATATTCCAAATATCCATTCAGCAACCATTATAGCAGCCTTCCAGTCCAATTTGTGCAACTGTCTCATTCAATCTAACATGAATGTACGATTGTCCAAGACTGCGAAGGAGCTATACACGCTGGTGGATAAGTGTGCTTGGATGGAGGAGGGAAGAAAGTTGCCCGGAGAGGAGGATTGTATCAACGTTGATTCAGAGGATGAAGATGAATCAACCAGTCAGAGGAAGGTCAAGAAGCACAGTAAGAAGCCAAGAGAAGGAAGTATGTGATGATGTGAGTGATGAAGGGAATAAAGAGGCAACCAGTGAGAAGGAATTTCAGAAGGCCACTGATGGCCTATGCATTGATGGGGGTGCATCTTTGCATGCCTCCCACCACCAACTCAAGTGATGGGCACAAGAGATCAATGCCGTGGAGCCAGCACCAGAGGCCCAGAAACCGCTCAAATGGTCTCGCACGCCAATCATCTTTGATGAGGAGGATCATCCTGGCGGCACCACCACGGTAGGATGATTGCCATTGTTGGTTTCCCCGACAATTTGCAACCTCAAGGTCACAAAGATGTTAGTGCATGGAGGGGCCGGGATGAATCCGATTTCCCAGATAGTCATCAACAGGCTTCAAATAGGAGAAGAAGAGCTAGAGGTTACCAGCATGTTTCTAGGAGTTAACCTCGGCAGTCACGATTACGTTGCCGATGACATTTGGGGGAGAGCTGAACTACCGGGCAGAGAAAGTTGTGTTTGATGTGGTTTATCTCCCCCTGCCGTACAATGTGATTCTTGGGCGCCCAGCCCTGGCCTAGTTCATGGCAGCATCGCACAATGCTTATAACACTCTGAAGATGCCTGGACCACTAGGAGTCATCACTATCCCATCAGATGAGAAGGATGCAATTATCTACATGGACAAGATGTAAAGGGATGCAGTCCCAGCAGAGGCTGCGGCAGCAACAGCTCCCGCCAAGGAAAGAAAAGGAAAGAAAAGGGATTGTAGGACCTCTAGAAAGGAGTTCGGGAAGCGTGCCCCCTCCGAGTGTACGACACCCATTGATGATGTGTCAGAGTGTTCCAACAGCAAGAGGTCCAACGTTGCTGCACCCCAAATGAAGAAGGTCCTGGTAGGGCTAGCTGGCATTGACGACACTTTCACCATCAGCGCCACCCTTGATGACAAATAGGAAAGCTTGCTCGTTGCCTTCCCGCGGGTGAATATTGATGTGTTTGCCTGGCAACCATCTGATATCCTCGGTGTTCCCAGGGAGGTAATCGAGCACCACCTTGTTGTCTGCCCACATGCCCGACCTGTCAAGCAGAAAGCCCGGAAGCAGGCCTTCGAAAGGTAGCAGTTCATTGCCGAGGAAATCAAGATACTTGAGGCAGCTGGTTTGGTTAGAGGAGTACTACATCCTACATGTCTAGCAAATCCAGTGGTAGTCTGGAAGGCAAATGGGAAATGGAGGCTTTGCATTGATTTCACAGATCTCAACAAGGCTCTCCCGGAGGACCCATTTCCCTTGCCATGTACCGACCAGATTGTGGATTCCACTTCAGGGTGTGATTTGATCTTCTTTTTGGACGCGTATTCTAGATATCACCAGACCTTTATGCCCGAAGAAGATGAAGAGAAGACATTCTGCATCACTCGATGTGGATTTGGAGGAGACATTTGCTAATCTACACAAGATCAATTTGAAGCTTAATCCGCAGAAATATGTGTTTGGTGTCCCCTCCGGCAAGCTGCTTGGTTTCTTCGTTTCCCATCAAGGGATCAAAACTAACCCCGGCAAGATTAAAGCCATCGAGAAGATTCAAGTGCCAAGGGCAGTCAAGGATGTGAGGCACTTGATGGGATGTGTTGCCGCGCTGAGTAGGTTCATTTCCATGTCTTCCGAGCGTGCCCTGTTGTTCTTTAAATTTTTGAAGAAGGCAGGACCCATGAAGTGGACCTCGGAAGCAGACGCAGCTCTACAGGAGTTGAAGGCCTACCTATCATATGTGCCTACCTTGGTTGCACCTATACCCCAAGACCCGTTCTTGCTACAATTGGCGGCAACCAACCAAGTGGTCAGTGCGGCCTTGGTAGCACAACGATAAGTAGATGAGGCAGAAACTGGACAGATTACAGCAGAGTCCGAAAAGGATAAGGACATCAGTGAGTACAGCAACAAGGGCAACCCCAAGGACGCGGCAAGGAATAAAGTGGTTCACCGCCAAGTGTACTTCGCCAGCTCCTTGTTACAAGGGGCTAGGTTGAGGTACTCTAGCGTGCAAAATTTGGTCTTTGGTCTCATTATGGCCTCAAGGAAACTACGCCACTACTTCAAAGCCCATGAGATCATGGTTGTCACTAGTTTTCCGTTGCAAAGGATACTCCGAAATCCTGAGGCTACATGCATAATAGTGGAGTGGGCTTTGGAGTTATCCAGCTTTGGTTTGAAGTATGAGAGCACATCAACTATTCAAAGCAAGGCAGTGCAGAGTTTATTGCAAAATGGATGCCAACCCATAATGAGGATGTTGGATGTGGGGTTCCGGCAAACCCTTAAGGTTGGAACATTGGGGTGCGCGCGAAGTCTTTCCCTCCTACCATTCTACGCCCTAGCTCAGTAAGATCTCGTGGACGAACTTGACGAACTAGCAACATAGAAAGACACAAGGTTTATACTGGTTTGGGCCACCGTTGTGGTGTAATACCCTACTCGAGTGTGGTGGTGGTGGATTGCCTCTAGGGCTAATGATGAACAGTACAAGGGAAGAAGAACCTCCTGAGGTTGAGGTGTTCTTGAGCTCGGTGAGCTTGCGTGTGTGAGGATGGTCTGAATGATCTGTCTCCCTCTCCCTCTCTCTTTGTGGTGGCTTGCTCTACTTATATAGGCCCTGGTCCTCTTCCCAAATATCAAGCGGGAAGGGAGCCAACAATGGCGGGCCAATTTGAAGGGGGACAGCTAGTACAAGCTATCCTGACAAAAGTGGTCTTCGCCTACCAAAAGCTCTGGTGGTGATGCCATCTTGGCCTCTACAATGACCTCCGTCTTGCCGTCCTCCTGGTCTTGGTCTCGTTGCACCAATATGGCAACCTTTGCCTGATGCCTCGGTACTCCTCACCAGCGCTTGCCTCCTTAGCACCAAAGAGGAAACAAGGACGCTGCGCACGCTGGCACCCGCCTAGTGTCGTGCGTCATGGCTCACGTCATGAGGGTCTCGTGAGGTTTGCCCCGCCTTGATATCTCCACTCCTCCTGAGCCTGCCCGGCTAGGCCACTCCCGAGGAGGTCTTGCATCGTCCGCCTCGTGAGGCTTGGACCCTCGCGACGGTCATGGATGCCTTGTTGACGAAGATGGGCCGTACGGCGTGCTGGCTCAGCCACGCCGCGGGCTGCAGGCAGGCAAGTCTGGGGACCCCCGTTCCCAGAACGCCGACAGTAGCCCCCGGGCCCAAGGTGCGCTCGGGCTTGGCTTCGCGGCAAAGCCAAGGGCCAAGTTCGGAGCACCGCGGGCACCAAAAGCATGCAGCCTCGATTGACGCGTGGTGGATGATTGGACGTGGGCGCCTCCGCTTCCCCATGCTGCCCTTGAATCCGCCTCGCTATGCGGCCCCGCCTCTTACACAGTTATTCTTCTTCCACCATGCCCGGCTCTTCTAATCTCCCGGCTGCCTCGATGCACTGCTCCACCTTCTCAGTCCAACATGTGCTCCGCCCACTTCACCACCATGGCACCGAAACAAACAAAGAAGGGGAAGAAACCTCTGTCCTCGCCGACTGCGCCTCCATCCTTCGAGCCGGCACTCGGCCGGCCTCTGGTGCTCAACGACGAGGCCATGGACAAGGTGTGCCCCAAGCTCGCCTCCAATTTCAACGAGTGGGGGGAGACGCCGGCTTGGCCCGCGTCTCACAGCAGCATGGCTCGGGCAGTTACCGAGGTCCCGATCTTCATTGATGCCCTCTGGGCTGGCCTACTTCCTCCCTTCTCCACCTTCTTCAATGTGGTGCTCGAGCACTATCAGATCTACATGCTCCATCTCCATCCTCAGGCTGTGACCCTTCTCCCCGTCTTCTTCTTCGTGTGCGAGGCCATGGTGGGCGTCGCCCCCTCCGTGGCACTCTTCCGCCACTTCTTCTCGTTGCATCTCACCGGTCCCCGGCAGAACATAGGGTGTGCGGGTTTCCAGGTCATGGCTGCGACGGCAGGCATGGGGATCGACTTCGAGCTCCCTTCATCCATGAGCAAGTTCCGTATGCGATGGGTTTTTGTTGACACAGGCGTGCTCAACCGTCTGCTCCAAGCTCCGGTGGGTCCTTCTATTCCGAACTCCCGTCTGGGCCAGGCTGAGGTGGTTGAAGGACCTTGGTGTGACTACGCCCATGGTGGTGAGGGAGTTCGTCAGGCATCGAGTAGCTCCTCTTCGGCGCCACTCTCACCCGATGTGGGACTTGCTCAGCAGGCAGGACAGCATGAGGTTTCAGGAGGAGGGGCTTCCTCTCGCTGCGCGGCAGATAGTGCTCACGGTCCTATCAGGTGTCCCTCTGCCAGACGAGATGCCGAGGAACAGTTGCATGTTGTACCGCTGCGAGAACAAAGCCACCTTTGTCGCGAACATGCCTTCCTTTGATGAGTGGGGGCTGCGCCCACTCGGCTAGGTGGGGCCTCGCGAGAACCCCGTCATCATGGTCCCCTTCTTCGCCATCGGTGTCGGGCTCGCCCCAGGTGATGATCCACGGGAGTGAGCCGTGATGGGGGCCCGCGGCTCGGGTGCTGTGGAGTACATGTCGTGTAGTGATCCAGGGGCATCGTCCTTGGGATCCTACGAACCCCCTCCTAAGGCATCGGTTGCCGAGGAGATGCGTCATGCGGCACCCGAGGCTTAGGCTCCTGGAGCCTCAGGAGGTCGCAGTGGGAAGGAGCTGGGCTGTTCGGCTCAGCCGGGCTCCCCCGATGCCATCCCTCTTGGATCTTCTTCGACTCCGCCATGCACCGGCCGTCACGTCCAACGCTTTAGTCGCCTTTGTGTGGACTTTGAGGAGCTCCGCAAGAGGAAGGGATCTCCGAGCGGCAGCGGTATCTTCGGGCCATTGTAGCGACGAAAGTACATTGCCGTCGACGAGTAAGTACCTTATCTTGGTGATCTTCTATGTGTCGCCTTCCTTTCCTGACGATTGTCCCCTTAGGACCCCTTCTGCTAAGGCCGTGAAATCTCCAGAGAAGCTCCTCCCTCTCGTCCCGTCGCACCCGCCAAGCTCCAGCGCTACAGGCTCGGGCGCTGCCCATGGCGCGGGGTCAGCAATGGGAGTTGGTCCTTCATCAAGGCGCCCCGAGCTTGTGCCTTCACCGTCCTTTCTTTGTGGCCTTGCTCGGAGCGCAGCGGCCGTGCCAAGGGCTCCTCCCCTGGTCACGGTCGGCGGCTGGCTGGCCTCGATCTTGGGGTCTTCTTCAAGCAGAGGGTCGGCTGGCACCTGGGACCGCGCCAGCCCCCAGCCCCCAACTGGGAGGTGGCCCGTCACTTGATGCTCCACCCGCCGCCCCCGAGGTGGAGGACAAGGTGGGTCGAGCGTTCGAGCTTGAGCGCGGGTGCAGCATAGTCCCCCACGAGCTCTTCCAGGAGGCAATGGGCGTGATGAACCGCCTTGGTGAAGAGCTTGCTGGTGTCGACTCGCGTCTTGAGGCTGAAGGTCTTCGGTTGGTGGAGGAGCGGCGCAAGCTGCGAGTGGCCATTAATCTTGTTCGCTATCAGTGCGACCTCGAGAACGCGATGGCCGAGGCGTCCCTCAAGATTGCCAATGAGGCACGCTCGTGAGCTTTGGAAGAAGCTTGCGAGGCCGATTGCCGCCGTGAGGCTATGGAGGAGCACGCGTGGGAGCTTCAGGCTTGGAGTGCGTCCCTTGAACATCAGGTAGAGGCGCGCGGGGCTGCTCTTGCATCGCTGAGGGGGACGCCTGCGGAGGAAGAGGAGGTTCAGCAGCGCGAGGAGGCGCTGGCCTTGGAAGCCGTGGAGCGCAGCCTCGAGCTCGAGGGACTGGAGACGAGGGAGCGTCAAGTCGCGCAAGCACAAGATGCCGTCGGGGCCCACGAAGCCGGAGTCAAGGAGGAGATCAATCGCCGGGTGGACCAGGTTCGCGCGGATCTAGAGGGCAGGTATGACTTGAAGCTGAAGCAAAAGGCCGCATCCGGCACCTAGTCTAGTCTTTGGGTCTTCAAGTCTTCTCACCAGCGCAGAGCTAAGTGCTACCAATAGGCGTGGGAGGGAGCCCTAGGGCCTAACGTCGGCGCTCCTGAGACTCCAGGGCGTGTACAGCCCCAACTCATTATTACGTGAGAGTGTCACGGGCGGCAAGCTTCATAGGCACCGGGCCTTCTTCACAGGTACTGGCATTGCTTCATATCGCCAGTTGAGGGCCCCGCCTTGCGCCACCCTCGACCTCCTTCGAGTCGACCGGTCACCAGGACGACACAAAGGAGGGAAAGGGGATGCCAGCGGTTCCCTCGGCGACCACGGGTCCTCTGCCGGGGGAAGGGTTGTCGAAACCACCCCGGCAGAGGGCCTACCTCCGGGTGTCCCCTGGGTTCACGTGCCTCGGGGAGGGGCCTTGCTCCTGGCTTCCTCCCGGCGGCCCCCAGCGTGTCTCCCTTGTCATAGCAAGCGCCGTCGTGCCAGGGTTGTCGATCGATGCTGCGACCTACTTCATTTGTAGCCCATGGTTAGCATAAGCCTGTTCCAGAGAGATTAGCAGTACCCTGTAGTTGCCGTTGTCAGCGCGATCGTTGTGGTTCTCCGTTGGTTCTTGGAAGGCTTCGACTCCTAGTACCCCCTCTCCCCAATCTTCTCCAATGAACGAGCCTGGGTCGTCCTCTGGTGCGTACCCTTGGTCCATCATGCGGGGCACATAGGCTTCCGGGGCCGTCACCCCGAACACCTCGCCGTGGTGCCCCACACTCCACGTTGCTCGGCCCATGGTGGCACCCTGGGGATGACAGCACGGCATCCGGCTGGGACCCTGGGGAGCAACGCTTGCGCCCATGCCCACCGCATGCGGCATGGGGGAGTCGTAGCCCCCTACACCGCTGGTCGTGCTGATGTTGATGAAGCCCCGGGTGTAGTTGATGGCGCGCGGATGTGGTGAGGTTCGCCGCGCGCTCCTGTAGTGGCCTGGGGGGGAAGTCGATAGCAGAAGGGTGGTGCTCCTGACGCCGTTGTATCCAGCAGCTCAGCAACACGCTCCAGCAGTGTGTCCCGACCGCTTTCCATCAGTCTGCACCGCAGCAGCTCCCTTGCCATGGTGAGCGTTGCCCGCATGTTCGCTTGCTCCCGTCGTGAGTGCGGCGCCGTTGCTGCGGCATGGCTCGCCTCTCTTGCAGCGGCCCGTACCTGCTGTGGGGTGAGGGTGGATGACGCCTGGCCGTGCTGCCTGCGCCCGGTGGAGTTTGGCGGCGCCCGTGCCGCCTGGAGTGCAGGTTCGAGACCTTCATGGGCAGGCGGCGCTGCCCGGGCTGGCCAGGCTGCCCAGCGGTCGGAGCCGGCCCTTGAGTCACCAGACATCGTGGCCGAGGAGCGTCGACGAGCTGGCCGGTGGAGAAGGAGCTCCGGCGCACCCCTACCTGGCACGCCAAATGTCGGATGTGGGGTTCCGGCAAACCCTTAAGGTTCGAACACTAGGGTGCGTGCGAAGTCTTTCCCTCCTACCAATCTACGCCCTAGCTCACTAAGATATTGCGGACGAACTCGGCGAACTTGCAACACAAAAAGACACGAGGTTTATACTAGTTCGGGCCACCATTACGGTGTAATACCCTACTCCAGTCTGGTGGTGGTGGATTGCCTCTAGGGCTAATGATGAAGAGTACAAGGGAAGAAACAACCTCCTGAGGTTGTGGTGTTCTTGAGCTCGGTGAGCTTGCGTGTTTGAGGATGGTCTGAATGATCCGTCTCCCACTCCCTCTCTCTTTGTGGTGGCTAGCTCTACTTATATAGGCCCTCATCCTCTTCCCAAATATCGAGCGGGAACGAAGCCAACAATGGCGGGCCAATTTGAAGGGGGATAGCTAGTACAAGCTATCCTGACAAAAGTGGTCTTCGCCTGCCAAAAGCTCTAGTGGTGACGCCGTCTTGGTCTCTATGATGACCTCCGTCTTGCCATCCTCCTGGTCTTGGTCCTATTGCACCAATATGGCAACCTTAGCCTGATGCCTTGGCACTCCTCGCCTGCGCTTGCCTCCTTAGCACCAGAGAGGAAACAAGGACGCTGCGCGCACTGGCGCCCGCCTGGTGTCATTCGTCATGGCTCACGTCACGAGGGTCTCGTGAGGTTTGCCCCACCTTGATATCTCCGCTCCTCGTGAGCCTACCCGGCTAGGCCACTCCCGAGGAGGTCTTGCATCGTCCGCCTCATGACACTTGGACCCTCGCGAGGGTCTTGGATGCCTTGTTGATGAAGATGGGCCGTACGACTTGCTGGCTCAGCCACGCCGCGGGCCACAGGCAGGCAAGTCTCGGGACCCCCGTTCCCAGAACGCCGACAGAGGAAGTGACAGAGACAACTATCCTCACTGAGGGAGTCCTGGATTAGAGGGTATCCGGACAGCAGGATTATATCCTTTGACCGGGCTGTTGGACTATGAAGATACAAGATTGAAGACTTCGTCCCATGTCCCGATGGGACTCTCCTTGGCGTAGAAGGCAAGCTTGGCAATACGGATATGTATATCTCCTTCCTTGTAACCGACTCTATGTAACCCTAGCCCCCTCCGGTGTCTATATAAACCGGAGGGTTTAGTCCATAGGACAACAACAATCATACCATAGGCTAGCTTCTAGGGTTTAGCCTCTCTGATCTCGTGGTAGATCAACTCTTGTACTACTCATATCATCAAGAACAATCAAGCAGGACGTAGGGTTTTACCTCCATCAAGAGGGCCCGAACCTGGGTAAAACATCGTGTCCCCTGCCTCCTGTTACCATCCGCCTTAGACGCACAGTTTGGGACCCCCTACCCGAGATCCGCCGGTTTTGACACCGACATTGGTGCTTTCATTGAGAGTTCCTCTGTGTCATCATCATTAGGCTTGATGGCTCCTTCAATCATCTATAGCAATGCAGTCCAGGGTGAGACCTTTCCCCCCGGACAGATCTTTGTATTCGGCGGCTTCGCACTGCGGGCCAACTCGCTTGGCCATCTGGAGCAGATCGAGAGTTACGCCCCTGGCCACCAGGTCAGGTTTGGAAGCTTAAACTACACGACCGATATCCGCGGAGACTTGATCTTCGACGGATTTGAGCCCCTGCCGAGTGCACCACACGGTCACGATGAGCATGATTTAGCCCTACCATCGGACAGTGTTCAGGAGATCGCACCGGCACCGCTCCGACCCTCAATTCGGAGTCAATTGCGCCATCCATGGATGGGTGGATAGACCCCGCCATGGAGGTCGCATCCTCAGCGGCGATCGAGCCGAGTATCGACCTTACCCTTCACGGGAGCCGTGACGCCGAACTGTCGGATTCTTCCCCGGCCACGGACTCCGAACTGCCTGTGCCCGTGCCTATCGAATCCGACCGGGCGCCGAACATGGAGTTCACCTCCGCGGATATCTTTCAGCACTCGCCCTTCGGCGTCATACTGAACTCATTAAGGTCTCTCTCCTTGTCAGGAGAGTCCTAGCCGAACTATGTCCAGTAGGATTGGGATGCGGATGACGAAGAAATTCGCCGCCCACCCACCACCCACTTAGTAGCCACTGTTGACGATTTGATCGACACGCTCGACTTCGACTCCGAAGACACGATGATGCGGGAACAAACAGGAACCACTGCCCACAGGGCACTCGACAGCCACCTCATCATATGATATATACATGGTGGACACACCCAAGGAAGGCAATGGCGACGGGACAGCGGAGGATGACCCCTCCAAGAAGCAACCCAAGCGCCAACGTCAGCGGCGCCGCTCTAAGTCTCGCCAAAGCAAAAGCGGTGATATGGCACAGGAGATAATAGCACTCCGGACAGTGCCAAAGATGACAACAATCCCCTCCAGCAAGATTTAGAGCAGGAGGATGGAGAAGCCAGCCCTCCCGAGAGAGCGGGAGATGGAGAGGCAGAGGATGATAATTACATGCCTCCCTCCGAAGACGAGGCAAGCATCGATGATGACGAATTTGTCGTGCCTGAGGACCCCGTCGAGCAAGAGCGCTTCAAGCGCCGGCTTATAGCCACGGCAAATAGCCTTAAGAAAAAGCAACAGCAGCTTCAAGCTGATCAAGATTTGCTAGCTGACAGATGGACTGAAGTCCTTGCGACCAAGGAATATGAACTCGAACGCCCCTCCAAGAGTTAACCAAAGTGCAGGTTGCTGCCCCGACTGGAGGAGGAAGAATTAAAACCTACATCTCGAGCGTATGACGCGGCTGATCGGGCACCTCATGGCCGCGACAGAGAGGCATTTCAGCCAAAAGCTCAGCCCGCACCCCGACGCCACTCAAATAAAAATGTCAAGGCACGGGGAAACACGCTAGACCAGCGAGACGTATTGGGGGACAAAGCAAAACACGCAAGATCGATCTATGGATCACGAGGGCGCGCCACTATGCGAGACGATAACCGTCACGTCGGATACAATAAAAGTAAATCCGGCCGGCCCGAACACAGCGGACAAGACTCATTTGAGCTGCGTCGCGACATAGCCCAGTACAGAGGCGCCGCACACCCCCTATGCTTCACAGACGAAGTAATGGATCACCAAATCCCAGAGGGATTCAAACCCGTAAATATCGACTCATACAATGGCACAACAGATCCTGCGGTATGGATCGAGGACTTCCTCCTGCACATCCACATGGCCCGCGGTGATGATCTACACGACATCAAATACCTCCCACTCAAGCTCAAAGGACCAGCTCGGCATTGGCTCAACAGCCTGCCAGCAGAATCCATTGGCTGTTGGGAAGATCTGGAAGCCGCATTCCTCGACAACTTCCAGGGCACTTATGTGCGACCACCAGATGTTGATGACTTGAGCCACATAATTCAGCAGCTTGAGGAATCGGCCAGGCAATTCTGTACATGGTTCCTGACAAATAAAAATCAAATCGTCGACTGTCCGGATGTAGAGGCCCTAGCAGCTTTTAAGCACAACATCCGCGACGAGTGGCTCGCCTGGCACCTTGGCCAGGAAAAGACGAAATCTATGGCAGCCCTCACGACACTCATGACCCGCTTTTGAGTGGGAGAGGACAGCTGGCTGGCTCGTAGCAATAATATATCAAAGAACCATCATACTTTGGATAACAAGGATGGCAATGGCAGGTCACGTCGCAACAAACACAAGCGCCGCATCAAGAACGACAATACCGAGGATACGGCAGTCAATGCCGGATTCAGAAGCTCTAAACCCGGTCAGCGGAAAAAGTTGTTCAAAAGAAGCACCCCGAGCCCGTCCAGTTTGGACCGTATACTCGATCGCTTATGTCAAATACACGGCACCCACGACAAGCCAGCCAACCACACCAATAGGGAATGTTCAGTGTTCAAGCAGGCCGGCAAGTTAAATGCAGAAAACAAAGATAAGGGGTCACATAGCGACGACGAGGAGGAGCCCTGGCCACCGAACACCGGAGGACAGAAGAGGTTCCCCCCACAAGTGCGGACGGTGAACATGATATACGCAACCCACATCCCCAAGAAGGAGCAAAAGCGTGCGTTAAGGGACGTATATGCGTTGGAGCTAGTTGCCCCAAAGTTCAACCCATGGTCCTCCTGTCCGATCACCTTCGATCGCAGAGACCATCCCACTAGTATCCGTCATGGCGGATTCGCCGCACTAGTCCTAGACCGAATCATCGACGGATTTGACCTCACTCGAGTCCTTATGGACGGCGGCAGCAGCCTGTACCCGCTTTTATCAGGACACAATGTGCAAAATGGGTACAGACCCCTCAAGGATCAAACCCACAAAAACAACCATCAAAGGCGTCATACCAGGTGTAGAGGCCCATTGCACATGCTCAATCACACTGGAAGTGATCTTCGGATCCCCGGATAACTTTCGAAGCGAGGAGTTAATCTTCGATATAGTCCCGTTCCGCAGTGGCTATCACGCATTGCTCGGGCGAACCGCATTTGTGAGATTTAATGCGATACCGCTTTATGCTTACCTCAAGCTCAAGATTCCAGGACCTCGGGGGGTCATCACAGTCAATGGAAACACAGAGCGCTCTCTCCGCACAGAGGAGCACACTGCGGCCCTCGCAACAGAAGCATAAAGGAGGCTCTTCAGGAAATCCACCCGTTCGGTGATTAAACACCCGGGCATCGTCAAGCATGCCCGGAGTAATTTGCAACAAGACCGCTTGGCACATTCCGAGCTTGCATTGCAATGCGGCCCCCACACCAGTCCCAGCCAAACGGCGAAATCCATGCCACGCGTACATAATTACGCATTAAAAATACCATGGGCATAGGTGGGGGGGGCACGAGTACGGCACGCCCCAAAACGCGGCTCAACCGCACTAGGAGCTTCCCGCTTTGTTATTCTTTTCTCTCTTTCAGGACTTTACTCTCCGGAAACCCCGTCCGGCAGTATGATTGCTGAACACACGATACAACAACCAAGGAGGCAGAAAGCTGCGTCGCACCATGGAACTCCCAGGTGGTCTCCGATAACGAGTGGAATACTTGCTTTAAATACCATTCCTCAGCTTGCCCTTGGAGGGGACATGTCAAATAGTCCTACTTTTTGCTTATCGCACTACCTATATCATTCTGCTTTGACGTACCTTTTTGAATAAACAATGCATAGCACTAGACTATACCGCATTCTCTATTCTTTTTTATATACATATGTTCATTCATGACATTCAGCACCCGTACACTCTGGTGCGGGCAATACGCCAGGGGCTTAAGCGTACCCCATAATACGGTGTGAGAAGTCCGAACACTTTCGACGGTGCGGCACCCCGAACTTATAGCATTATATGCATCAGCTCCGAATCATGTCTTGGGTCAATTGTTGGGTTTGCCCGGCTCCCATGTTTTGGTACCTTACGTTCCGCTATATCGGCTAAGGTAGCACTGGGAGAACTACTGCGATTGTGCCTCGATTCATATGGGCAAGCACCTCAGTAGAGAAAGCTAAAACTGACTGTCATGATAAGGCGAGAGTTGGTCGCTGTTCGAGAGGTCTCGAGTCCCTAAAGACTTATGCCGGTTAGAGCGAGGAGTCGGCTGTCCGGCTTAAGGCATGTATAGCGCACCGAATTCGGCCTTCCGAATACTAGGGGCTTCGCCAAAATTTAAAATTGTAGACTTCTATGGCTAAGTGAGAGTGATAAAGCATTATAGTCCGATTGCATTGTTAGTTGTGCTGAGCACCTCCCTCGAAGGACCCAACAATGGGAAAAAGAGTGCTCAGATTTATCCCGAACACCCCAGCACTCGTGGCATGGGGGCAGAAGTCGACGACTGGCCATCTATCAGATTTAATAAATAGCCGCATAGAAGGTAATATTAAATTCAAACAAGCGTTGCATAGCGCATATGAACAAGTTTTCATAATATAGGATCAGACGAGCAAGTTCATTCAAAAATTACATCCTTCGCACACTCGTCCGCCACAATACGGGCACCCTTCAAGACACCCTCATAATACATTTTGGGGTGACAATGCTCCTTACCCTACGGCGGCCCCTCCTTCACCAGCTTCTCGGCGTCCATCTTGGCCCAGTGCACCTTCGCACGGGCAAAAGCCCAGCGTGCACCTTCGATGCAGACATCCACAAGCCGCCTCACCAGGCCGAAGTAACTGTTGGGAAGGGAGTCGCCAGGCCACATCTGGACTATAAGGCCCCTCATGGCCTGTTCGGCCGCCTTGTACAGCTCGACCAGTTGCTTCAGTTGGTCGGTCAAAGGCATTGGGTGTTCGGTCCCAGTATACTAAGACCAGAACAACTTCTCCGTCGAGCTTCCCTCCTTGGCCTGGTAATACTTCGCGGCATCCGACACGCTGCAGGGCAAATCTGCGAATGCTCCTGGAGAGCTCCGGACTCGGGTAAGTAATAAGTAATTTACTTTCACATGCTTGCTTTGCATATTGAATGCCTTACCCGCCGCTATCTTCCTCATTGCCTCAATTTCCTGGAGGGCCTTTTGGGTTTTAGCCTTGGCATGCTTTGTGCTCTTGAGGGCCGTGGCAAGCTCGTACTCTCGCGTCTTCGAGTGAAGCTCCAAAGCCTCGTGCTTCTTCACGAGAGCCTGGAGCTCTTGCTGCACCTCGCCCACCCGTGCCTCTTGTTTTTCCCGCTCGGTGCGCTCCTTGGCCGCCTTGTTTTCGGCCTCGGACAGCGCTTGCTTCAGGGTCTCCACTTCGGTTGTGGCCCCTGGCACATCCATGATGATCCTATCATTTTGCAGCCGCATCTTTATATATATATATATATAGGACAACACTATTCTAATCATGAGATTACAATAGTTATTTGGATCACAACGCCCTATATAGAGTCTGATTAGGTGTTCCTGAATTAAAAAAACCTAGCCCACCCCGACGGCCCGACCCACCTCCTCCCCACAACCTTCCCATGATCCACCCCACGACCTTCCCCAGATCCTTCCACGGCCTCCTCCCGGCGCGCCGACCTCACTCCCTCCTACTTCCGACGTGCCGCCACCCTGCCTTCTCCTTCGCGCCACCGCCCCTCCCCCCGCAGGCACCTTCCCCACCTGCGTCCACCTTCTTTCCCCACCCGCGTCGATCGCCCTGCCCCCGAAACCGGTCGCCGCGCTGCCTCCGGCCCTGGAACAGGCTATTGCGCCGCCTCCACCCACGGATCCGGCCAGCGCGCCGCCTCCACCCGCGGATCCGGCTAGCGCGCCTCCTTCGCCCATGGATCCGGTCGCTGCGCTGCTTCCTCCTCCCCTATCTTGCGCGCCGCCGCCAGGCTCTGGATCCCGCCCGCCACCTCCTACGGCGCGAGGCCACTCCCTCCACCTTCGTCGCGCAACCGCCTCCGTCTGGCTCTTGATCCGCCAGCGCTCCTCCCCAGCCATTCGCCTTCCTCCTCACACCCCGACACGGGCAACACACTAGGCACCGCACCTAGATCTCGCTGACCCGGTGCTCGACGGCCGTCTCGCTCCTCAGCCGCTGGCTCACCATCCACCCCGCTCCACGGCTGCCGCCCAGCTGCCCGGCCATGACCCAGCACGTGTATCCTCGCAGTCCAGAGTTAAGCCCACCGATGCGGGACACCTCCCCGATGCACTACTGGCGACACATCGCGGCAACGGCCGCCGCCCTCTCCACTCCTCGCCATCTCCCTACGAAGCTGCTGGCGAAGAATGACGAGTGTCGGGGGTTTGGTGCGACATATGCCAACGGATGGCTTATCATGGTGGGGGCGAGTAGAACATAGCCAGTGCCTGGAAACGGGATGAGGCGAAGGCATGCACGTCGGCGAATCTTACCCAGCTTCAGGGCTCTCCGAGGAGATAATACCCCTACTGCTGCTCTGCGGGGTCTCCGCATGATCACTATGGAAAAGTGTTTACACGGTTGCTCCTTGAGCTGTTTCTTGGAGGTAGGAGAGGGCAAGTCTAGCTCTCTCCCTTCTATAAGATCTGTCTAGAGCTAATGGGTTCCAACCCTTTGCATGGGTGCCCTGGGGGGTTTATATAGGCCTACCCCCTCAGGGGTACAATGGTAATCCGGCGGGACGCGGGCCCAGCCGTCAGCGCTTCTGGCCTCCGTCTTCCCCGCCGAACACTGGGGCCAGCCGACTGGCGGGCCCCGCCGACTGGCCTGGTACGGAGCCGACATGCCGCGTCCGCCGCGGGCGGGTCTTGCCGGCTGCTGATTACTATAGCCGTGCTTCTGATGACGTGGGCTTGATCATGGGGTCGTGGCATCAGCCCCGCCGCCTGGCGGGCGATCACTATTGCCACTCTCCATCACATCTTGATTAATGGTGCGTGGGCCCCGGGGGAGGGCTCGGCCGACTCCCCCAGGCCGACTTCCGACGGGTCCGACTGGGGTCACCTTGCCGTCTCTTGGGGTCTCACCGACTGGTGGGACCCACTGCCTTTGAGCCGTACAGACAAGCCGTCGTGTGTGCAGGATTCGGTCCTGCGGTGCTGATGTCAGGGCCGGCATGGCAACAGTGCCACGCCGCACGGAGATCTTCCGGGGTACGGCGTGCTGTGGACATGCCCGCCCTTGGTAAGGGGCGGGAGTGGGCTTCATTGTAGCCACTCCCCTGCCCCGTTCCCCTTGATGAGGTCACGGGTTTTGTTGGAATCGTAGGCCGACTCCCCAAAGCCGGCTTCTCTGGAAGTCGGCAGTCAGGAGTCAGCTTACCCTGCGGTCGTCCCTGGGACTTGGCTACGAGTGGTCAGTCGGTCATCTTGTCTTGGACTTCTTGAAGGCGGCTCTCCGTCCTGGGGTCTTGAGGGGCGCAGCCTGTCCCGATGTCTTGAAAGGTTCTAGGGCTACTGTCCGGGCGCGCCTTGGGCCCGGGGGCTACTGTCGGCATTCTGGGAACGGGGGTCCCCGGACTGGCCTGCCTACGGCCTGCGGCGTGGCTCAAAGGGGGGCCCAGCACGGCCCATCTTCACCAACACAAACCAAAGACCCTTGCAAGGGGCCAAGCCTCGCAGGGCGGATGAAGCGAAGCTTCCTAAGGCACGGCCTTGTCAGGCTGGCTCACGAGGAGGCGGACGGATCAAGGCGGGGTACCACACAAGGTGCCCATGACGCAAGCCATGAAAACTCAGGGCGCCAGGCGGTTGCCAGCCCGCGCAGCGTCCTCCTTTCCTCTTTGGTGCAAAGGGGGCAAGCGCAGCCGCGGAGTACCAAGGCATCAGGCAAAGGTTCCATTTCGGTGCAACGAGACCAAGACCAGGAGGACTACGAGACGGAGGTCACCGTGGAGCCCAAGACGGCATCAGCACCTGAGCTTTGCGCAGGCGAAGACTACTTTTGTCAGGATAGCTGATACTTGCTGTCCCCCTTCAAATTAGCCCGCCATTGTTGGCTCCCTTCCCGCTCAATATTTGGGAAGAGGACCAGGGCCTCTATAAATAGGACCAGCCACCCACATAGAGGGGAGGACGAAAAAGAGGTAGGAAGGAAGAGGCTCGTTAGAAGGGTCGGTCGGTCAGTCGGAGCCAAGAGAGAGAGAGAGAGGTGGCTGAACTCCTCCCAGCAGTTCATCGCCTCAGCCAAGAACAGACCCTCGCGAGGCTGTTCTTCCTTGTATTGTTCATCATCGTCAGCCCAAGAGGCAATCCACCACACCACACACTGGAGTAGGGTATTACACCACAACGATGGCCCGAACCAGTATAAACCCTGTGTCTCTTGTGTTGTTCTTTCCTTAGTTTAGATCCTAGCATGGCGGAGGGGTGTAGGTAGGTAGGAGGCGAAATCTCCGCACGCACCCTAGTGTTCGAACCACAAGGGTCTGCCGAAACCCGAAATCCGACATTTGGCGCGCCAGGTAGGGGTGCGCCGGAATTCGTCTTCCACCGCCCCGTTCTCCTCTGACCGTCACGCCCATGTCTGACGCTCGTCGGGCCCGTGCCAAGCGCCAGGCCGCACTCGCTTCCCGCGTCGCCCAGACGGCCCCTGTCGGCGGGCATCCACGCCGTTCCCCGTCACCTGCCGTCAACGTCGCCACCGGCCCGGCGGGGGACGAGCGGCAAGCATCGTCCCAGCATCCGTCCGTGGGGCAAGACGGCCGCACCGCAACTCCCTCGCTCGCCCAAGCTGGATCTTCGTCCCGCGCGCTCCGTGCGCCCATGGAGGCTCGGGCTGCACTCATCGCGGCAAACGAGCTCCTGCGCTACCATCCCGTCGACAACGTCTACGAAGAATGGGTCGACCGAGTCGCCGAGCTCGTCCGCGCTGCAGGGGGCTCTTTCGCGCCGTCCGTTCCGCTGCACCGCACCTCGCCCCGCGAGGGCGAAGAGGCCCCGGTGGCGCCCCGGCCGCCTCCTCCTCAAGAAGATGCCATGGCTCCAAGGCGCATGGCCCTTGGGCGGAACCCGCTCTGTCAGGTGCCAGTGCAGCAAGAACAGAGCTGCCAAGAAGTCCCTCGCCCGCCAGAAGCTGCCCGGGCGCTCCCTGCTCCAGCACGACGCGACCATCCTCCTGCTCCAGCACGTGGGGACATGCAAGGCCAGGCTCTCCGTCACCTAAGGCCTCCCGTGGCCACAGCAGGCTGCCACGCCTACACCACCGAACTACGCAGCGTCGCGTGGCCCGGCAAGTTCAAACCAGACCTGCCTCCTCGCTACGATGGCACGGCCGACCCTGCGGAGTTCCTCCAGCTCTACGAGCTGGGCATCGAAGCTGCCAACGGAGACGAGATGGTCATGGCGAACTGGTTTCCCATGGCGCTCAAGGACGGGGCCTGCACCTGGCTCCTGAACTTGGCTCCAGGCACAATCTCCTCCTGGGAAGAGATGCGCACCCGCTTCATCGCCAACTTCCAAGGTACTCGCGACCGGCCACCCGCCGTGAGCGACATGCGCCGCATCAAGCAACAACCCGGGGAGACCCTGCAGAAGTACATCCAGCGCTTCAACAAAGCACGCCTCAAGATCCCCAAGGTGACTGAGGAGGCCATCATCTCAGCTTTCTCTGACGGAGTGCGCGACGTCAAGATGAAGGAGGAGCTGGCGATGCATGAAGACCTGTGCACTTCCTTGGAGCTATTCAACTTAGCAAACAAGTGCGTCTCTCCCTCCTCGAGTTGCCTGCCGCAGACCCAGAAGAGAAGAAGCTCAAGGCCAAGGATGTGAAGCGCAATGGGGCTGCAGTGCTCGTGGCCGAACCAGACACCAAGTGGGGCAGAGATCAGCCCAAACCTGCCAAGGGCAGCCGGTACTGCGTGTACCACGACCTCCACACCCACAACACCAACGAATGCCAAGAACTCTGAGCCGTGCGTGAAGGAAGGATCGGCTGTCGCCCCGACCACGGTGACTGGGGCTACGGTCGAGGAGGAGGAAGAAACACAGGATGCTGGGAAGACCGTGGGCCGCGCCAAGGGTGGCGCGACCAACCTCGCGAGGATCGCTGGCAAGACCCGCCTCGCGAGAGAGGATGGAGGGATCAGCGTCGCGAGGGAGACTGGAGGGATCAGCCTCGCGAGGATCGCCCGCTAGGCAACGCAGGCCTCCCACCGCTGCCCCACAGCAAAGGAGAAACGAGGACCGCCATCAGGACAAGGAGGCTGGAGGCTTCTAGGAGCCGCGCGCGATCGCCTGCATCTTGGGCGGAGCACAAGCCCCAGCCTCTCAGCGCATCTTCAAGCAGTTCGCCCGCGAAGTGAATGCAGCACTCCCCAGACTCGAAGCCACAAGCCCTCTCAGGTGGTCGGCGTGCGCCATCACGTTCAGCTCAGCAGATTAGCTCAAGTGTGCGGCAATAGCAGGAGTCCTCCCGATGCTTTGTTCCCCAATCATCAGCAACGTGGTGGTCACCAAGACCCTCATCGATGGCGGGGCAGGGCTCAACGTCGTGTCCGTGGAGACATTCGACAACCTCCAAGTGCCCTACAACCAGCTTCAGCCAATCAAGCCCTTCTCCGGCATCACTGACAGCTCCACGGTCCCGATTGGGCAGGTCCACCTCCCTGTCACCTTCGGGGCACGCGACAACTACCGCACCGAGCTCATCGACTTCGACGTCGCTCACATTCGCCTGCCGTACAACGCCATCCTTGGGTACCCAGCGCTGGCCAAGTTCATGGCCATAACTCACCACAGCTACAACGTCCTCAAGATGCCAGGAAGTGGCGGAGTCATCACGGTGCCCTGTGAAGAGAAGGACGCGGTGTGTTCCCTGGAACGAGCCTTTCAGGCCGCATCACTGGAAGACCCGGATCACGGAAGCAGGAGGCTTCCCGAGACCACCCCCAAGAAGAAGAAGACATCGTCCGGCTCGACCACTCAGGAGGCAGGCCCCTATGGGCCCGCGCCTACCCAGGGGGAGCCTCCCTCCATCGCATAGGAAAGCGCGCCCGGGGCCCTCCTCAGGCAGGGCTCGGGGGCTCTCCCCTAGGGGGCCACCGACCTAGCTGGGGTCACGAGGGAGGCGCTTGGGCACCACATGGAGGCGTGTTTTGAAGCACGTTTCCCTCAAGAAGGAGCAAGGCAAGGAGATCCACACCCACAGGAGTTCGTTAGCAAGGCCATTCAGGAGCTACAGGAGTCAAGAGTCATCAGAGGCGCCCGCCGCCTACCAGCAGTGGCCCCCCATCTAGGCGAGGATGGTGGGCTGCGCGTCTGCATCGACATACCAGGGCTCAACCGAGTTGCCTCTCTGGAGCGCCTCTGGCCCTCGCGAGTGGGGCGCTGCGGAGATCCACCCCACAGCTACATTTGCATGCCTTACGGCTTGCCGAACGCGGCTGACGCGTTCCAGCGCCTCATGAGGGGCATCATGGAGGCACGAGAGGCTAGGCGTTCCGCAGCCCTGGCAGAGATGGAGATGGCCCGCGAGGAGCCGCCAGCGCCTCCGGAGCCTCCCGAGGCCCCTGGGCCTGGGGGCTCGTGAGGATCGGCTCCCGCAGCCCCCCGAGCCTGCTACACCAACACCCCTTCGTCCTCAACATCATCAGGTGACATCTTTCGAGTTTTACTTACAGCTGGGAGCGCCCCCAGGGCTGCATTATTCCCAGGCCGCATGGGTCCGTCCCTGCGGCGTGTATCCCTTTGTTCCATGTTGTTAGCTTACCTTGTTGGGGGCGCCCCTCAGGCTGCATCACCCCCAAGCCGCTCGGGCCAGGCCCAGTGGCACGTATCCCATTTGCGTTTATTTCCGATTATGCGTTAGACCCACCATGCTTGATTATTTGATGCCGATCTACGGCACCTGTTCTCCTCCATGCTGACTACTTGCACGCTAAAGGGGGGGCACCTGAGCATCGCGACTCAGGGCTCTTACTGGCTCTCCAGCCCTCACCCTCTGGCCTTGTCCATGGCATCGTGACCTGGCATACCAGCGACGGCTGAGACCAGCTCGAGGGCCGGGACCCGAGGACGTAGAGTGCCGACATCTAACAAAATTTGCAGGGACACATCACAAGATAAGGCCCGGTGCCGGGCGCAACCCGCCTAGAGGTAGGGCCCCGTGAGTCCTGCGCTGGCTCACGGGTGCCCAGATACACCTCGCCAGGCCCTACCGTGCCAGCCACGTGTCAGGGCGGGGCTGTACACGCCCCGGGGGCTCCTCCTAGAGGGGGCCCCCCTCCCACGTACCAGTGGAAGCACCATGCTTCGTGCTGGCTGACGACACTTCCAAGGATCGGCTATGCCCATACACATACGGTAGCACTATGCTCCGCGCTGGTGATAAACAACTGGGGGTGGCCCCCGGGCCGCATCAACCTCAGGGAGTCCAGAGCTCAGTGTCTAACCTCATCGCAACGCCTCCCCTCGGGAGTGCCGCGCGAGGGGGCGGGGCACGGGGGCTGTGCCTGGGTCACACCCAGACGCACGCCGCCCGGCCAGGTCCCCCCAGGCCTGGTTTGTCGCACGTCTCTCCCTGAGCGGAGCCAAGGTACGAAGGCCGTTTGAGCGTCAAGGGGGACTCCTGAGCATCGCGACTCAGGAGCCTAACTGGTCACGTAGCCCCTCACTCCGTGGCCCCGTCCTAGTTTCCGGTCGGGACCATCGCTGGGTGAGGCACGCGCGCGGCCAGGCCCTGCAGACGTAGAACGGTGGATCCACCCGCATCACACCTCCCTACTTGTTGTTCGTGCGCCAAGGGGTACTCCTGAGCATCGTGACTAAGGAGCCTAACTTGTCATGTAGCCCCTCACTCCTTGGTCCCGTCCTGGTTTCCGGTCGGGACTATTGCTGGGTGAGGTACGCGCGGGGCCGGGCTCTGCCGGCGTAGAACGTAAGCAAGTAGGAAGGAAAAGCGCTAATCTCAAGGAATTCAAAAGCAAATATTACAGTCCACACTATTATTTCAATGCCAAACGCAAGTTTAAACGCCTCCCCGAGGCATGGTACGTGTGCAGGAATTAAAAGCGGGACAGGGGCCACGACAGAGTCACTTGGTGGCGGGTGAGCAGCGTGGAGCGGGTTCGCCTCACGGAGCGGTGGGGTCGGCAGCGCCTTGCTCCGGCTTGGTGCTGAAGGCCCGGAACTTCCCCAGCAGAGCCTCCACGCGACCCTTCACGGCCTCGGCAGTGGCAGCGGCACGCTCACCGCTCACTGGTTCCAGCAGGCTGTCGAGGTCGACACCGGGATCGCGAAGGTAGATGTGGGTGAGGACCCGCGTCAGTGCTGCAGAAGACAGGACACGCGCCTCGGCCTCGGCCGTGGGGCCAAGGCCAAGGGCGACATCTTCAAGAGCGTGAACCAGGAAGGGAAGCAGCTTGGCGGGACCGTCCTCGACGCCAGCCAGCGGGCTCTCCAGGCCGCTGTCGTAAAGCGTCCTCAGCGAGGAGCGAGCCTTCGCCTCCAACTCCGTGAAGGCAGCACGGTCCTCGGCAAGAACCAGGGCCTTGCCGTCCAGCTCGGCCTTCCTCGCCCCCAACTCCTGCTCCAGCGCGCCTAGGCGGTCGCGGCGCTTCCTGAGCTTGGCCTCCCGGCCCTCGACGGCTGCCTCGCGAGCCTTCACGCCTTCTTCCTGCTCTTGGCGAAGGCGGACCTCTTCCGCGAGCCGATCCCGCAGGCCTTGCAGCTCGTCCTCTAGCTCCTTGCAGCGACCACGGACGTCGACCACCTCCCCCAAGGCTGCATCACGAGCAGCCTTCGCCTCTAGGACGGCCTGCTTCTCCTCGTCGCATGCTGTCGAGGCCTGGACTAGCGCCGCCCGAATCGAGGCGTCAGAGCGAACCCATCCAGAAGCCAGCTCCAAACGCCCGGCCACCAAGCGGGGGTCAGCGCCAAGAAGATCCTGCCGCAGTCGGTCCAGCACAGCAATAGCACGATCTAGAATGGCAGAAGGAGTCAGAGAGACAGCGGCCGGTGGAGTAGGAGGAGAAGGCGGCAGCGCAGCCGCAGCATCCGAGGCGGAGTCTGCCTCGCCCCGATAGCTGTAGTGGCGGCGGCGGGCAAGAGCACCTCAGGAGCCACTTGGGCCGTGGGGGCTGAGCTCGCCCCAGCCGGCTCAGCCAGATCTCGCAAGGACGACCGGGCAGGAGAAGCCTGTGCGTCGCGGTCACCTTCCTTCATGGGCAGAAGTGCCGCCACGGATGGAACCTTAGGACCCCCCTTCGGTTTCTTTGCTGCGGGCGCCAACCTATCCAAAGATGCGAACGTCGAGCCTCAGAAGCAGAGCAAGAGATAAAGACAAGAATCGAATGCTTACGGGTCGTCGCCAGTGAGCTCAAACGGCCTCCGGCCAAATTTGAAACCTGAAAGCCGGCTGGAAGGGTCAACCTCGGGAAGCTTGGAGGCGGAAGGTGCGTCTGCGGTTTGCCCCGGGGCCGAGGGAGACCCGCGGGAGATCAGCCCGGTCCTGTCCTTCTTCAGGATCGGGGGCGAGCTCCCGTCGTCCTGCTCGTCGTCGTCTTCGTCGTCATCCTCATTGTCATCATTCGGAGAGAGGCGGAGAACGCGGGACCTGTGCCGGGAGAGGGGAGCCCTCGACTCTCCGTTAGTCGCCTCGGAGTCAAGCCCCTTTCCGTGCTCCCCTCCCTCTTCCTCTTCGCCGGAGTCACCGGAGGGCACGTCCACCGGTTCCTCGGGAGCTTCCAGGGGCACTAGCCCATCCCCGTTGAAGACGGGCATGGACTTCACCACCTGCTCCCAGTCGTTGTGGAGGAACAAGGGTGTAGGAGTGCCCTCCAGCCTCGCCACATTGCCCCCACCAGAGATTGGAGAACCGCAGCCAGGTCTCCGGCGGCCAAGGCCATGGGGTTCGGACGGGGCCTCCACATTGGAAGCGAGTACAGCCGAAGCGGAGCCAGCCGGTGCTCTAGGAACTCCCTCAGCAGCGACGCGCCGGTCAGCTTCGTTGCCGCCATGTCGGTCGGCCTCAGATCGGCGTCCATCTTCTCCAGCACCATCTTCGCGTGGGGATCCGTGAGCTCCGCTCGACCCCAGTAGCTGGAGCTCGTGGGCTGCTCCGTGGGTAGGATCAGCCGAGGGTGGAAGCGCCCAGCAACACCAAGACCCACTTGCTCCTGAAGCCCTCAATCCTCTTCCCAGAGTTCGAGATGGCAATGGCGCCGCCGGACGTAACGAAGCTCGCACACGCGGAAGCAGTCCCATGAGAGGTCTGGAGGTAGAAGTAATGGCACAGCAAGGCCACTGAGGGCTGCACCCCAACATGTGCTTCGCAATAATAAGAAAAGATTTCCAGGAGAAGGACAGAGTTGGGATGGAGATGCAGAGCCTGTAGCTTGTAATGGCGGAGGACAAAGAAGAAGAACTCGGAGAAGGGAGGCACCAGGCCAGCAACAATGGCACTTACGAAGAGCAGATAGAAGGTGCTCCTATGACCCTCAGGGGAGGCGGAGGCGGGCTTGAACACCTTCTTCTCGTCGATGCCCCACCCCATCACCATCCGGCGCAACTGGGCAAGGCCCGCCTCCGACACGTTCGGCGAGTCCAGGGCAGACGAGTACGAAGCCGCGACCGGGGGCTGACGAGGCGCCATGGCTCCCTAGGCCGCGCGGTCAGAGCAGATCTGGAAATCTCGGAGGAAGGAAGGAGAGGCACAAGAAAGGGGATCTGAGCAGCAACCAGAGAAAGCAAGAAGCGGGGCCTAGGTGGATGCCACACCTTTATCAACTCGAGCGGTTACTGAGGCGCCCACGTCCAGTCAACCGCCACGCGGCGCCCAAGGCCGCAGGCTGTTAGGCCCCGCGGCGCTTCGCTCTTGCCCATACGCCTCCCTGCAAGGCCATGTCCGGGCGCGCCTTGGGCCCGGGGGCTACTGTCGGCATTCTGGGAACGGGGGTCCCCAGACTTGCCTCCCTACGGCCTGCGGCGTGGCTCAAAGGGGGGCCCAGCACGGCCCATCTTCACCAACACAAACCCAAGACCCTCGCGAGGGGCCAAGCCTCGCGGGGCGGATGACGTGAAGCTTCCTCGGGCACGGCCTCGTCAGTCTGGCTCATGAGGAGGCGGTGGGATCAAGGCGGGGTACGTCACGAGGTGCCCATGAAGCAATCCATGACAACTAAGGGCGCCAGGCGGGTGCCAGCCCGCGCAGCGTCCTCCTTTCCTCTTTGGTGCAAAGGGGGCAAGCGCAGCCGCGGAGTACCGAGGCATCAGGCAAAGGTTGCCATTTCGGTGCAACGAGACCAAGACTAGGAGGACTACGAGATG
This sequence comes from Triticum aestivum, assembly GCF_018294505.1. Lineage (NCBI taxonomy): Eukaryota > Viridiplantae > Streptophyta > Magnoliopsida > Poales > Poaceae > Triticum > Triticum aestivum. Next base: position 349,563,475 of record NC_057803.1, on the reverse strand, counting down.
GAGGTCACCATGGAGCCCAAGACGGCTTCATCACCTAAGCTTGGCGCAGGCAAAGACTACTTTTGTCAGGATAGCTAATACTTGCTATCCCCCTTCAAATTAGCCCGCCATTGTTGGCTCTCTTCCCGCTCAATATTTGGGAAGAGGACCAGGGCCTCTATAAATAGGACCAGCCACCCACATAGAGGGGAGGACAAAAAAGAGGTAGGAAGGAAGAGGCTCGTTAGAAGGGTCGGTCGGTCAGTCGGAGCAGAGAGAGAGAGAGAGAGAGAGAGAGAGAGAGAGAGAGAGAGAGAGGTGGCTGAACTCCTCCCAGCAGTTCATCGCCTCAGCCAAGAACAGGCCCTCACGAGGCTGTTCTTCCTTGTATTGTTCATCATCATCAGCCCAAGAGGCAATCCACCACACCACACACTAGAGTAGGGTATTACACCACAACGGTGGCCTGAACCAGTATAAACCCTGTGTCTCTTGTGTTGTTCTTTCCTTAGTTTAGATCCTAGCATGGCGGAGGGGTGCAGGTAGGTAGGAGGCGAAATCTCCGCGCGCACCTCAGAGTTCGAACCTCAAGGGTCTGCCGGAACCCGAAATCCGACAATCACTGCAATGAGATGCCACCGACAGCGTATGATGAGCTCCCCAATCCCGCCGATATAGCTGTCCCCAACCGCCCTGCGCTGCTCCAACATCGTTCGCCAAGAGGGTTTCGACACCCGACGGTGCAGTTGCCGTCCGCAAGGGCCTCCTGACCCATTGATCCATCGAGGAAAACCGAAGTTCAGGAAGATCATGGTGTGAAAAAATTAGAGTTCTTGCATAAAAAGTTTAGAAAAATGCACGGCCAGACTTTTTGCTCGTGCTAGTTGAACCGCTAGTTCACATCTTTGTTTTCATCTTTTTTGTGTTCAGATTTTGGTTTTCCTGTTCGTTTCTTCTTCTTCTTTCAGTTACTTTCCAGCCAAAAAGTGATGAAACTATAATACAAGTTCAAAATAGAAAAACATGAAGTTCGCCTTTATTATTGTTGGAAAAATTTAACACTTGTTGCAGTGTTTCACATAGATCTTTTCTTTTATTTGTTCTTCAGAAGTTCCATTCACCAAGCCACTGACTATTGTAACCATGTTCGAAGGCCATACTAGAAACAACAGAGGAATAAATCCCCAAGTCTAGGTGTTGTTTTGGGAGGTGGATTGTAGTAGTCCCTTAAAAAATTATTTTATTTCATTGTAACATTGTACTTTTCTTGTGCGAAGAAGTAAAAATATCAGGAAAATTGTTGTATTTCTTGTATACAGAGAGAAATAGATGTTCAAACACACTGACAAAAAATGTGGTTAATCTGGAAACATGTTTCATGTTGACTAAACAAAGTGCATGTTTAGTTTGAATAAAAAGTTGCATGTCTATGAGAGGTGAAATTACAATATTATATGTTTCTTTGGGACAACAGGCTTGTATTGTTGTAAACTTTACAAAGGTGACTTGTATTGTTGTACATACCCATACACTCCACTTATAACAATTTTTGTAAGAATAAATTAAAGAATATTCATAGGAAAAATAGGATGGCTATCTTGATTGCAACATCTCATTTAATCTTTCAGAACTATGGTAGCGTAGTACATTGTCAACTATATATGTTCTTCTTTGATGATGGTCTACATGCAAATTCTAGAAAATTGTTTATTTATTTAAAAACCATATTTTTCTAAGAAGTTCTAATTAAAATAAGAGAGAAGTTCGAAGTTTAAGAAAAACTCAGATGATTTCTCATTACTAAAGAATAAAACGAAGATGTTGACTGTATTTCCCGCATTTCTAAAAAAATGTAGAAGTTCAAATCAAAATAGCCGAGCGATTCAATGTTTATATAAAACTCAGATATTTCAAGTTACTAAAAGAAAAGGTAGTAAGTTCAATAGAAAATAATGGAGATGTTCGATCTTTATAAACCAAGAAGAAAAAGAACCCTCACCGATAAAATGTTAACCCTAGATGTTTAGATTTAAGTAAAATGAGTAGATAAAAAATGTTGGGTGTTTTAAAATAATTTTCTCATTCCATTAGAAATTTGAAACAAAAACGCTCTATCTGAAATTAGTTCCTCCTACGTGGAGTGTGTTTCATATACGAAAAAGGAATAAAAAGTCAAAGTCTAAAAAGATATGGAAGTTGAAATTTAAATAAGTGAGTGGTTCAATGTTTATAACATAACAAGGACTTTTCCCTTATAAAAATGAATAACAACAAAACGTCCTAATTAAAAAAATGAAGTTGTTTGATGTTTGTAAAAACTTACAGATTCCCCAATACTAAAGATTAAACCCATGAAGTTCAATTTTAAAAACAAAGTAGTTCAATGCATATTAAAAACTCAGTTTTTTCTCTTTACTAAATAATAAAACCAAAGAATTTCAACTTTAAAAAGAAGAGCGTTTGATATTTATTTGAAAAAACTCAGTTTTTTTGGTTACTAAAGAATAAGACCAATAAGATATATTCAAAATAACGAAGAAGTTCAATGTTTCTAACAATATGATCTATTCGAAATAACAGAAGTTAGAGCGGCTCGATGTCTATAAATTGGAGAGTTCAAAGAAAATGGTATGGGTGTTCAAAAAAATTCTCCCATGGATTTTCCCATTATTGAAAAGTGATGACAAAAAAATTAAAATTATATCACAGATAAACTCAAAAAATGTAACAAAAAACATACTTTACACGTTAGAAAAAAATCAAAGGTCATATTAAAAATAACAGAGCACTTGAAAAACTCTATAAAATACATATTACCCCATTTTTTCCGTTAGAAATGAATAACACCAAGAAGTCCAAATTGTAAAAACCAAGAAGTTCACTTTTTAAAAATAGAATAGTTCAATGTATATGAAGAACCCAGATTTTCCTCGTTACTAAATGATAAACCAACAAATTGAAAAACTCACATACTTTCACGTAACCGAGAGAAGTTCAGATTGATAACTACCAGAACTTCACGTACTACACGGTGTGCATTTTGTATTAAAAAATAATGAAAAAGCAAAGGCTAAAAACTTTTTGCTAGAAGTTCAAGTGCTCTGTCTGGAGAAGTTCAAAAATTCTTGCGAGAGAGGTTCACCTTGTATTTCCATGTTCGGTTTTTTCCGTATAAAAATCGAATACAATTCTTTACTCAAAAATATAAAAAGGTGAAGTTCAAATTGAAATAACAGAGAAGTTCAAAGTTTATTAAAACCTAGGATTTACCTGTTCAAAAAATAAAAAAACACAACGCCATTTTTGCACTTTTAAAGACAACTCATAACCGAAAAAATAGTTGCTAGAAGTTCAAGTGCTCGGCAAGGAAAAGTTCAAAAAATTGCTATGAGAGAGGATCACCGTGTATTTAGATGTCCAAAAATACATAAAAAAATATGTTGTTTTTTGTGTTTAAAATAATTCTCTCAAACTAGAGAGAAGTTCAAAAGTGATAACAACCGGAAGTTCACGTACTACATGGTGTGTATTTCATAAAAAAACAATAAAGTGAAACGAAGTGAAGTTCAAACCGAGATGCCCGAGAAGTTCGACTACTTCACGCAGTGCAAAAAACAACACGTCAAAAACAGAGTGAGGTTCAAAGAGACATGTCCGAGAAGTTCAACTACTTCACGCAGTGCATTTCCATTCGCAATGAAGGCAGAAATCATGACCTCGTCATTTCTCTAATTTACTTCAAAATGACAGGAATATCATTTGTGTAAGTTTCAAGTCCTCGGTCGGAGAAAGTTAAAAAATATATTGTGAGAGAGGTTTGTACAAAAATAATATCATTTGTGTAACACTGACGAAAATGGATGAGAAAATTACAAATGAAAATACGTCACGGAAGTTCAATGTGAAAAAAGCAGGAAGTTCGACTTCTATAGTGAATGAATTTGAGATGAAAAACTTTTAAAATCGTCGCGAGTATGAAAAGATGATCAACACGAGAAACTTGCATGCTTACAGCAGCTTTCCGTCGGTATATCACCTGCTCAATTCCGGTGAATGGATGGAGAGTTACGAGCAGCGGATGGAGACCTATGAGCAAAAAAATCACGTGAAAACAGAGTGAACTTCAGGTACACGCACCGAGAAGTTCAGGTTCTTCACGCGGTGCATTTTCCAAGAATCTGTTTCTCGATAAAGGCAGAATGAATGATCCCGCCGTTTTCGAAATTACTTGAAAAGGGCCAGGATTCAGAGAAAACCATCAACATTAAAAAGTTTCGCATTTTCCGTAGCTTTTCAGCGGTATATTATTTGCCCCAGTCCGATAAACTTTGTAGAAATTACGGTAAAAATACGTTTTTAACCATTTTCAAAACTGACATAAAACCGTAATGAATTAGGAGAAACAATACATACAAAAAAGTTTCGCATTTCTTCAAGCTTTCCAACGCCATATCATTTGCTGCATTCGGACACACGTTAAAAAATTAGCTCGAAAATACGAACTCCGTAGAACTTGGACCATTTTCTAAATTACTCTTAAACCATTCAAAATTAGAAAAAAAAAACTTTCAAGATAAAAAAGTAGCGCATTTTCATAAGCTTTCCAACGCCGTATCATATGGCTCCACTGGATTAGCCATTTAGAAATGACATCGAAAAAATGAACTCAGCTGTTCGGTTTACGAAATTTTACATTTTTTCAAATTACTCTTTAACCATAGGGAATTAGAGAAAACTTTCAACATGTGGAAGGAGTGGTTTTGCAGTAGCTTTCCAACGCCATATTATATGCCTCATTCTGATAAACGGTTTAAAATGTGATCGAAAATACGATTCACATTTTTTGTGCGAAGAAAAAACGGTTTTCAAAACTGCTCTTAAACGGCTTATATTTTGCCAAAAATTTAAGTTGGGTCATGATATTGGGGTCGATAGCTTTCCAACGGTATATCGCAAGCCCCATTTGGGCAATGTTGGCGGAAGTTCAACCTAGTTCACAGGGAAGTTCAATGTACTACTAGTGGGGCAGGTCAGGTTGTGATCAGAATATTATTCTGAGTACGTGATCAGAATAGTGTATATATATATATATATATATATATATATATATATATATATAGACAAGGCATTACATACCTTTGTTCTCCTCGAGCTGCCTCTTGGCAAGACCGAGCTTTTTCTCGGACCGCTCGAGGTTCTGCTTCAGTGTAGCGACCTCCGCAGTCAGTGCGGTGGAGGTCAGCATCGAAGCCTGCATATGCATATACACCTACTTATATTAGACTCATGCAGATATTATTTGATCCTCTATTTGGCTTTTCTTTGTGAACACCAAACAGAGCATCAGGGGTAATATTTTCCTATATTTTAAATACTTACCTCAAAGCCTGTTAGAAGGCTGGCACAGGCTTCAGTCAGTCCGCTCTTGGCGGACTGAACCTTCTTGATCACCGCACTCATAATAGTGCGGTGCTCTTCATCGATGGAAGCACCGCGAAGCGCTCCCAGCAGGTTTTCCGGTGCCTCTGGATGGACAGAGGTCACCGGCACGGGCGGCTTGCCCCTCTTGGAAGGGGGCCACCTGCCGGAGTCCGGAACCACTGGAGGTTCCGACGCGGCGTTCGGCTGGGGGCCAAGCTTGGAGCCCTTGGGAGTTTTTCTCCCTTCGCGCCTGGTGTCCGGAAGTTCGCCTTGAGGCGCCTCCGGGACTATCTCCCCCCGGCTCGGTGCCCCATGAGACAGTACCTCAACATTTTCCGTAGGGCGAGGAGAGGAGGCGGTTGGAAGTGTATCACTATTCATATCCGACGAGTCCAAGGAACCATCCGACGAGGATACGTCGATACGGGCTCGGGGCGGACTGCATAATAATATTCGACGTTAGGAGAAGTAGTGCAACAAAAGTATGCTATGAGTTACTCTGGTATCTGAATACTTATGACTTCGCTAGGGGCTTGGCCCTGAGTAACCACTCGTCTTTGCCATCGGCGGCGGCGGTGGAACAGTCCAGAAGGAGAGTCCTTCCCTTCTTGGACCCTTCGGCTTCCCCGGTTGGGGCGGCCTTCTTTTCTTGTCTCCCCCAGCAGGAGGGGGAGAATCTTCATCTTCCTCCTCCTTATTTTCACGGGAGGAGTGCGTCTCAGAGTTATCGGACGATGAGTCCGATACCACCTGGCACCGGGAAATCTTTCGGGTTCCCGTGGCCTTCTTCTTGGTCTTCTCCGACACCTCATAAGGAGCCGGAGTCCGCATCTCCATTAGGAGAGCGTCTGCAGGGTCTTTGGGCAGAGGGGCCAGACAGTTAATCTGCTCCAGTGTCTCCACCCAGTCCTATCAAAGTCATGGGAGCTCAGACCCCGCACATGGTTAAGCTATGCGAAATAAATACCCACCCAGATGTACAGAACTTACCGGATTCGGCCCGCGGTCCTCGGTAAGAGAAGGAGGGACCTCGGCGCCCTTGAACAGCACCTTCTAGACGTCTTTATGCATCGTGTCGAAGAGCTCGCGTAGAGTCTGGTGCTGGGCCGGGTCAAACTCCCATAAGTTGAAAGCCCGTTGTTGACACGGGAGTATCCGGCGGAAGAGCATGACCCGGACTATGTTGACAAGCTTAAGTTTCTTGCTTATCATGTTCCAGATAAACTTCTGGATTCTGTCCAGCTCCACCGATGAGCCCCAGGACAGGCCCTTCTCCTTCCAAGAAGTGAGCCTCGTGGGGATTCCGGATTGAAACTCAGGGGCCGCCACCCAGTTGGTGTCGCGCGGCTCGGTGATGTAGAACCACCCCGGTTGCCACCCCTTTATGATCTCCACGAAGGAGCCCTCAAGCCATGTAACGTTGGGCATTTTTCCCACCATGGATCCACCGCATTCCGCTTGTTGGCCGCCTACTACCTTCGACTTAATATTGAATGTCTTAAGCCACTGGCCAAAGTGGGGCCGGATGCGGAGGAAAGCCTCGCACACGATGATGAACACTGATATGTTGAGGATGAAATTTGGGGCCAGATCATGAAAGTCTAGCCCATAATAGAACATAAGGCCGCGGACGAATGGATGGAGGGGAAACCCCAGTCCGCAGACAAAGTGGGGGAGGAAAACCACCCTTTCGTCAGGTTCCAGGGTAGGGACGATCTGCCCCACGGCTGGCAGCCGGTGCGCGATATCCGCGGCTAAGTATCCGGCCCAACGTAGTTTTTTGATGTGTCCCTCCGTGACAGAGGAGACCATCCACTTGCCTCCCACTCCGAACATGTTTGGAGAGAGTTGAGGAGAAGGATGTGGACTTGGGCGCTAGAGCTCGAGCGCGCGAGAATGGATGAGCAAGGAGGAAGAAGGCGTGGGTAGAAAAAGGTGAAACCTTATCCCTTTATAAGGGCGGACGAAACTATGCGCCCCCACCAGCCTGGTAAAACTCGCTTATCCCCCAAGCGCCGTAATTGATGGCGCGGTTGGGTTACCCACGTCCGTATTCATGGGAATCCCGTAATAAGGGGACACGATCTCTGCTTCGACAAGACGTGCCAAGGAAACCGCCTCGCGAAACACGCTGAGATATGTTATGAAAAATGATTCGAATAAAGACCTGGCTGTGGTGTGATGCCATGCTACGGGGTACGTCAGCAGATTAGATTTGTGGAAATATTATTCTCTCTATGGTAGTATGTGGAACTTGTTTTGCAGAGCCGGGCACGACCCTCGTGTTCAAAATCTTCTATGAAGTATTCGGAGGAGGAACCCGCCTTGCAATGTCGAAGACAATCTGCGCGCTGGACTCATTGTCATTGAAGCCTGGTTTAGGGGCTACTGAGGGAGTCCTGGATTAGGGGGTATCCAGACAGCCGGATTATATCCTTTGGCCGGGCTGTTGGACTATGAAGATACAGGATTGAAGACTTCGTCCCGTGTCCGAATGGGACTCTCCTTGGCGTGGAAGGCAAGCTTGGCAATACAGACATGTAGATCTCCTTCCCTGTAACCCACTTTGTGTAACCCTAGCCTCCTCCGGTGTCTATATAAACCGGAGGGTTTAGTCCGTAGGACAACAACAATCATACCATAGGCTAGCTTCTAGGGTTTAGCCTCTCTGATCTCTTGGTAGATCAACTCTTGTACTACTCATATCATCAAGAACAATCAAGCAGGACGTAGGGTTTTACCTCCATCAACAGGGCCCGAACCTGGGTAAAACATCGTGTCCCCTACCTCCTGTTACCATCCGCCTTAGACGCACAGTTCGGGACCCCCTACCCGAGATCCACCGGTTTTGACACCGACACCCACCAAGGAATCACCCCAAGAATGGATTATGTATTTTGATGGTGCTTTTTCCCTACAAGGTGCAGGGGCTGGCTTTCTTCTTGTTGCCCCCTCCGCGGAGCACTTGAAATACGTCGTCCAAATGCACTTTGCCCAGGAAGAAGCCACCAACAATGCAGCTGAGTATGAAGGGCTCTGTGCCGGGCTCAGAATTGCAACAGGATTGGGAATTAAGAAGCTGATCATACGACGCGATTCACAGCTTGTGGTGAGAAAAGTCAACAAGGATTATCAAAGTCCATTTATGGAAGCATACGTCGAGGAAGTTAGGAGATTGGAGGAGCACTTCGGTGGGTTGCAAAAAGGGCACGTACCCCGTGCGGAAAATTGCATAGCTGATCACCTATCAAAGTGTGCTACGTAGAAGCTTCCTGTGGAACCAGGAACTTTTGTTCTCCGTCTCTCTCAGCCATCCATATAACCAGCCACAATAGCTCTAAAAAGGAGAAAGTTGGACTATGGTAAGCCTCTCCCGGTCGAGCCATCCGCTCCCGGCAGAGACCCTGCTGGAAACAACTTGATACGTCTCCAACGTATCTATAATTTTTTATTGCTCCATGCTATATTATTACTGTTTTGGACATTATTGGGCTTTATTATCCACTTTTATATTATTTTTTGGATTCACCTATTAACCGGAGGCCCAGCCCAGAATTGCTATTTTTTTCCTGTTTTAGGGTTTCGAAGAAAAGGAATATCAAACGGAGTCCAAACGGAATGAAACCTTCGGGAACGTGATTTTCTCAACGAACAAGACCCAGGAGACTTGGACCCTACATGAAGACACAAAAGAGGAGGCCACGAAGTAGGGGGCACGCCTACCCCCCCCCCCCCAGGAGCGCCCTCCACCCTCGTGGGCCCCCTGTTGCTCCACGATGTACTCCTTCCTCCTATATATACCTACATACCCCCAAACGACCAGATACAGAGCAAAAACCCTAATTCAACCACCGCAACTTTCTGTATCCACGAGATCCCATCTTGGGGCCTGTTCCGGAGCTCCGCCGGAGGGGGCATCGATCACGAAGGTCTTCTACATCAACACCATAGCCCCTCCGATGAAGTGTGAGTAGTTTACCTCAGACCTACGGGTCCATAGGTAGTAGCTAGATGGCTTCTTCTCTCTTTTTGGATCTCAATACAATGTTCTCCCCCTCTCTTGTGGAGATTTATTCGATGTAATCTTCTTTTTGCCGCGTGTTTGTTGAGAACGATGAATTGTGGGTTTATGATCAAGTCTATCTATGAACAATATTGGAATCTTCTCTGAATTCTTTTATGTATGATTGGTTATCTTTGCAAGTCCCTTCGAATTATAAGTTTGGTTTGGCCTACTAGATTGATCTTTCTTGCAATGGGAGAAGTGCTTAGCTTTGGGTTCAATCTTGCGGTGTCCTTTCCCAGTGACAATAGGGGCAGCAAGGCACGTATTTTATTGTTGCCGTCGAGGATAACAAGATGGGGTTTTCATCATATTGCATGAGTTTATCCCTCTACATCATGTCATCTTGCTTAAGGCGTTACTCTATTTTCATTAACTTAATACTCTAGATGCATGCTGGATAGCAGTCCATGAGTGGAGTAATAGTAGTAGATGCAGGCAGGAGTCAGTCTACTTGTCTCGGACGTGATGGCTATATACATGATCATACCTAGATATTCGCATAACTATGCTCAGTTCTGTCAATTGCTCAACAGTAATTTGTTCACCCATTGTAGAATACTTATGCTCTCGAGAGAAGCCACTAGTGAAACCTATGGCCCCCGGGTCTATCTTATTCTTATTAATCTCCCAATACTTAGTTATTTCCTTTGCTTTTTTACTTTGCTTTTATTTTACTTTGCATCTTTATCACAAAAATACCAAAAATATTATGTTATCATATCTATCAGATCTCAGTCTCGTAAGTGGCCCTGTAGGGATTGACAACCCCTTATCACGTTGGTTGCGAGGATTTATTTGTTTTGTGCGGGTACGAGGGACTGGCGCGTAGCCTCCTACTCGATTGATACCTTGGTTCACAAAAACTAAGGGAAATACTTACGCTACTTTGCTACATCATCCCTTCCTCTTCAGGGAAAACCAACGCAGTGCTCAAGAGGTAGCAAGAAGGATTTCTAGCGTCGTTGCCGGGGAGGTCTACGCAAAAGTCGATATACCAAGTACCCATCACATACCCTTATCTCCCACATTACATTATTTTCCATTGGCCTCTCGTTTTCCTCTCCCCCACTTCACCCTTGTCGTTTTATTCGCCCTCTCTATCCTCCTTCTCTTTCCCATTTTCCTCTTTTTGCCCGCTTGCTTTTTGTTTGCTTGTGTGTTGGATTGCTTGCTCGTCGCGATGGCTCAAGATAACACTAAATTGTGTGACTTCACCAATACCAACAATAATGATTTTATTAGCACCCCGATTGCTCCTCTTACCGATGCTGAATCTTGTGAAATTAATACTGCTTTGCTGAATCTTGTCATGAAAGATCCATTTTCCGGCCTTCCTAGTGAAGATGCCGCTACCCATCTAAATAGCTTCGTTGATTTGTGTGATATGCAAAAGAAGAAAGATGTGGATAATGATATTGTTAAATTGAAGCTATTTCCTTTTTCGCTTAGAGATCGTGCTAAAGCTTGATTTTCTTCTTTGCCTAAAAATAGTATTGATTCATGGAATAAGTACAAAGATGCTTTTATCTCTAAGTATTTTCCTCCCGCTAAGATCATCTCCCTTAGAAATGATATTATGAATTTTAAGCAACTTGATCATGAACATGTTGCACAAGCTTGGGAGAGAATGAAATTAATGATACGGAATTGCCCTACTCATGGTTTGACTTTGTGGATGATTATACAAAAAATTTATGCCGGATTGAATTTTTCTTCTAAAAATCTTTTAGATTCGGCCGCGGGAGGCACTTTTATGGAAATCACTTTAGGGAAGCTACTAAACTCCTTGATAATATTATGGTTAATTCTTCTCAATTGCATACTGAAAGATCTAGTAATAAAAAGGTGCATGGAAAGATGGATGAATTTATGAAATTATTTGCTACTAAGAGTGTTTCTTCCGATCCTAATGATATGCCCTTGTCAACTTTGACTGAGAATAATAATGAATCTATGGATGTGAATTTTGTTGGTAGGAACAATTTTGGTAACAATGCGTATAGAGGAAATTTCAATCCTAGGCCTTATCCTGGTAATCCCTCTAATAATTATGGTAATTCCTACAACAATTCTTATGGAAATTATAATAAGATGCCCTCTGATTTTGAATCTAATATTAAAGAGAAGAAAAATTGCTTAAGATTGATGAGTTGGCTAGGAACGTTGATAGAATTTCTCTTGATGTTGATTCTTTGAAACTTAGATCTATTCCACCGAAGCATGATATCAATGAGTCTCTCAAAGCCATGAGAATTTCCATTGATGAGTGCAAAGAAAGAACCGCTAGGATGCGTGCAAAGAAAGATGCCTTTATAAGAGCATGTTCTTCTAGTTCCTATGAAAATAAAGATAAAGATCTAAAAGTTATTGATGTGTCCACTATTAAATCTATGTTTTGCCATCTGAATCTTGACAATGATGGGACTAAATATGATCCACATTTACCTAGAAGGCATTCCAAGAATTCGGAATTATTTGATCTTGATGCTAAAATTGATAAAAGTGGGATTGAAGAAATTAAAACCCTAGATGTTGCTAAACCCACTATTATGGATTTCAAGGAATTTAACTATGAAAATTGCTCTTTGATTGATTGTATTTCCTTGTTGCAATCCGTGCTAAATTCTCCTCACGCTTATAGTCAAAATAAAGCGTTTACTATCCTTGATGCCTTGATGCAATCTTATGATGCCTTGATGCAATCTTATGATGAAAAACTTGAATTGGAAGTTTCTATCCCTAGAAAACTTTATGATGAGTGGGAACCAATTATTAAAATTAAAATTAAAGATCATGAATGCTATGCTTTATGTGATTTGGGTGCTAGTGTTTCCACGATTCCAAAGACTTTGTGTGATTTGTTAGGTTTCCGTGATTTTGATGATTGCTCTCTAAACTTGCACCTTGCGGATTCCACTATTAAGAAACCTATGGGAAGAATTAATGATGTTCTTATTGTTGCAAATAGGAATTATGTGCCCGTAGATTTTATTGTTCTTGACATAGATTTCAATCCTTCATGTCCTATTATTCTTGGTAGACCTTTCCTTAGAACGATTGGTGCAATTATTGATATGAAGGAAGGAAATATTAGATTCCAATTTCCATTAAGGAAAGGCATGGAAAACTTTCCTATAAAGAAAATTAAATTACCTTATGAATCTATTATGAGAGCCACTTATGGATTGCCTACGAAAGATGGCAATACCTAGATATATCCTTGCTTGTTATGCCTAGCTAGGGGCGTTAAACGATAGCGCTTGTTGGGAGGCAACCCAATTTTATTTTTATTCCTTGATTTTTGCTCCTGTTTAGTAATAAATAATTTATCTAGCCTTTGTTTTGGTTGTGTTTTTTGTGTTTAATTAGTGTTTGTGCGAAGTAGAACCGTTGGGAAGACTTGGGGAAAGTCTTGTTAAACTTGCTGTAAAAAACAGAAACTTTAGCGCTCACAGGAACTGCTGCCATTTTTATTTGGAAAGTGCTATTTAGTTAATTCTTTTTGCAGATGATTAATAGATAAATTACTCACGTACAATAATTTATTTTAGAATTTTTGGGGTTCCAGATGTTGCGTGTAACGCCCCAAGATCGGAGCTTCAGATGCCTTCCGTGGTTTCCGGGTTTCGTTGTGTGGTTTGTTTCCTCTGTTGCATTCATCTTTAAATCATGTGCACTGCATCATGTCATCATGCAACCCGTTTTAAAACTCAACCAAATAAACCTTTAAATCAAGGGAGTTCACATGGTGCAATTCTCTTTATAACATATAAAAGTCTCCTACTATTATTAGGGAGCTATATTAAATATTCCTTTAATTTGGAATTTATCACAACACACTTGCAAAAATAACCCCATTCCTTTTCTACTTCGAGTTGATCTCCAAACCTTGCCCAATATTTCTTTTCCCTTTTACTGGGGCTCCTCCAAAAATCTGAGCATTTTGGACCTTCCTTTTACCAAGTCCCAGTTCAAACCCATTTGAATTAAATTCAAATGAGTTTGAATATATATCTTTCAATCTTGCCGTTTCTATTTTTCTTGGGTCAAACTCATTTTTGTGAGTCCGGGAAATTTATCCGCGAGTCCAACTTCGTTCCCTAACCCCCCCCCTCTTTCTTTCTTTTTCTTCTCTTGTTTTCTGATAAAGAAAATAAGATGAGAGAGAGGTAGAGAGCCCAGCTGGGCCTCTCAGCAGCCATCCATGGCCTTCTTAGGCCCAGCCGGCGCCCTCCACACTGGGCCTCCAAGGCCCACTCTTTGCTAACCCTAGCCGCAGGACAGGCCTCTGCTCGATCCCGTCGGCTCTTCCTCATTTCCCTTCCGCCGCCAATAACCTCCCTCTTGATCTCCCTCCAGCGCACGCCCCGTGTTCGATCCCTCCTGCCTCGATGCGCCGCTAGAGAGGAAGAGAGAGCAGCGCCGCTCCTCCCTCTTCTTCCCCTGCTCCGGTTAACACCGGACCCCGTCCTCGGCTACCCTATTCCCGCGCCGCTGCAGCGCCATCTTGCTCCCTCCTGCCACGAGCTCCATCTCCCATGGAAGTCGCCGCCGTCCTGCCTACCCCACTGGAGCGCCCCACCGCCTCGGGTCTCCTCTGCCCGGTTCCTCTCGCATCTCCACCCGCAGGTTCCGGCCCTGCCTCGAGCGCCCCCACGCCCCTAAATCAAGCCGCCAGGGCCATGGGTCACTGGATGCCGCCTCCTTTGCTTCGAGCTGCCTCATGCGCATCGATCTCCTTCAAGACTGGCCGGGTCCAACTTCCTGCACCCGTTCCCCATCTCGGGCGCCGCGCTAGACCTCCTTCACACCTCGCTAGCTGCTGCTGCGCCGCCGTGTTCCTGCTTCAAGCAAGCAGAGGGGCGATCCACCACCAGCGCTTGCCTCTGCCATGGACCTCCCCAGCGAGGCCCATCTGCGTCATCTGCCCCGGCCTCCTGCAGTCGTGCCGGACCATGACGCACCTCTATCATCGCGCACCTCCAATTGCCGTGGCTTTTGACGCCAAGTCCAAGAACCACTGAACAGGGAACAATGCGAAGTACCACGACAGACCGCCAAGTACCCCTTCGAATTATTCAAGACCATCAAGTGAACGACTACCATCGCTCCAAGACCCGAACGGCTACGATGACATGAACATCTACGGAACATTTACGACTACACGATGAACCGCCAAGGCCGGCTACAACCCTTGTACCACTACTATCGCCAAGTACCACGACGACCGAAGCATAGTATCTCTACGTTTTCCATGTAAATCGACCGTCACCAAAGACCCGTGTAGCACTAACGCCAAGTTCCCCTACCATCCCCTCAGAAACATCGAATGCGTCAGGTCCTTCTCCGAGACGTGTACCACTACTTCCTCTACCGTCGCGAGAACGCCTACTTCCACTACGTCCCATCGAACCCAAGACGACGTCCTTGAATGAATGCTTGCGATGTTTGAGATGCTCGTGATTGCACCGTGTCCAAATTGTCACTCATTTCCTTATCGCCAACTCATGGGACACCCGGAATCCGGGATCACCCCACCATCTCTAGCATGTTCCGAACATCCGCACCCTTGCTTCCTTTGCACCGGTATCTCCGTGAGCTACCGGAACCGATATGCTGCCGTGGCATCATTTTCGGATTCGTCACCGTGGCACCCTTTCTTTCCACCACGGTGACAAATGCTTCATAATGCTCTTATCTATTTTTTAATAAAAATTGCATAAACTTGCACATGTCATCCGCATCATGGTAACAACAATTAAAATGTTTAAAATTGTTGTTTCCTTTAAATTGCTAAATGCACATGAGGATTTTCCGGACTTGTTGTTTGTTGTTCCGGCCTTATTTAAATTTGCCTAGATAGGTAGTTTTATTATGCTTCACCTCTTGCCATGTTAAACAACATTTAATATTGTTGAGTTCACAAACGGGATCGAACTAAATTAATTGATGTGGTGTTCTGTCAATATGCAACCCGTTGCATATTGAGCTCCACATAATTTTTTGTTTTGTTTGTGCACTTTGCCATGCCATGTATCATTAAACCGGACATGCATCATACTTGGTTGTGCATCATGCCATGTTTATGTGATGTTTGTTTACTATGGTGTTTGCTTCTTTCCGGTGTGCTTCTTCGGGTTGGTTCCATTAACATCGCGTTTGTGAGGATTCATTGGAATACGTCCATTTGCCTTCTTCATGGACTCGTTCTTCTTCCTTGCAGGTTTCAGGCAAGATGACGATACCCTCGAAATCACTTCTATCTTTGCTTGCTAGTTGCTCGCTCTATTGCTATGCCTATGCCGCGATACCTACCACATGCTTTATCATGCCTCCCATATTGCCATGTCAAACCTCTAACCCACCTTGTCCTAGCAAACCATTGTTTGGCTATGTTACCGCTTTGCTCAGCCCCTCTTATAGCTTTGTTAGTTGCAGGTGAAGATGGAGTTTGTTCCATGTTGGAACATGGATATTTGTTGGGATATCACAATATCTCTTATTTAATTAATGCATCTATATACTTGGTAAAGGGTGGAAGGCCCGGCCTTATGCTTGGTGTTTTGTTCCACTCTTGCCGCCCTAGTTTCTGTCATACCGGTGTTATGTTCCGTGATTTTGCGTTCCTTACACGGTTGGGTTATAAGGGAACCCCTAGACAGTTCGCCTTGAATAAAACTCCTCCAGCAAGGCCCAAACTTGGTTTTACCATTTGCACTAACAACCTATCACCTTCTCTTGGGTTCTGCAGACTCAAGGGTCATCTTTATTTTAAGCCCCCCCCCCCCCGGCCCAGTGCTTCTCTAAGTGTTGGTCCGAACTGAGTAGACTGTGGGGCCACCTCGGGGAAACTTGAGGGTTGGTTTTACTCATAGGATGTCTCATCCGGTGTTGCCCTGAGAACGAGATATGTGCAGCTCCTATCAGGATGTCAGTGCATCGGGTGGCTTTGCTGGTCTTGTTTTACAATTGTCGAAATGTCTTGTAACCGGGATTCCGAGCCTGATCGGGTCTTCCTGGGAGAAGGAATATCCTTCGTTGACCGTGAGAGCTTGTGATGGGCTAAGTTGGGACACCCCTGCATGGTTTTGAACTTTCGAAAGCCGTGCCCGCGATTATGGGCAGATGGGAATTTGTTAATGTCCGGTTGTAGAGAACTTGACACTTAACTTAATTAAAATGCATCAACCGCATGTGTAGCCATGAGGGTCTCTTCTCGGCGGAGTCTGGGATGTGAACACGGTCTCGTGTTATGCTTGAACGTAAGTATTCTAGGATCACTTCTTGATCATAGATTCTCGAACATGCTTTGCCTTCTCTTCTCGCTCTCATTTGCGTAAGTTAGCCACCATATAAGCTAGTGCTTGCTGCAGCTCCACCTCATACCTTTTACCTACCCATAAGCTCAAATAGTCTTGATCGCGAGGGTGTGAGATTGCTGAGTCCCCGTGACTCACAGATTTACTTCCAAAACTAGTTGCAGGTGCCGATGATACTGTGCAAGTGATGCAACTGAGCTCAAGGTGGAGCTCGATGAAGATCGTGTTCGTTATGTTGTTCCATTTCCACTTGATTAGTAGTGGAGCCCAGTTGGGGCAATCGGGGATCTTTTGCATTAGGGGTAGTCTTCTTTTATTTTGGTTCCGTAGTAGGACCTTGATTGTATTTGGATGGTGTAATGCTATATTCATGTATTGTGTGAAGTGGCCATTGTAAGCCAACTCTATACTCTTTCTTATTCAGTACATGGGATGTGTAAAGATTACCCCTCTTGCGAAATGCCTACAATGCGGTTATACCTCTAAGTCGTGCTCCGACACATGGGAGATATAGCCGCATCGTGGGTGTAACATTGCGCTAGCTACAGATTATTACAGATTGTTCTGTTTTTGACAGATTCTGTTTTTCGTGTGTTGTTTGCTTATTTTGATGAATCTATGGCTAGTAAAATAGTTTATAAACCATAGAGAAGTTGGAATACAGTAGGTTTAACACTAATATAAATAAAGAATGAGTTCATTACATTACCTTCAAGTGGTCTTTTGTTTTCTTTCGCTAACGGAGCTCACAAGATTTTCTGCTTTGAGTTTTGTGTTGTGAAGTTTTCAAGTTTTGGGTAAAGAATTGATGGATTATGGAACAAGGAGTGGCAAGAGCCTAAGCTTGGGGATGCCCATGGAACCCCAAGATAATCTAAGCACACCAAAAAGCCAAAGCTTGGGGATGCCCCGGAAGGCATCCCCTCTTTTGTCTACTTCTATCGGTAACTTTACTTGGAGCTATATTTTCATTCACCACATGATATGTGTTTTGCTTGGAGCGTCTTGTATGATTTGAGTCTTTACTTTTTAGTTTACCACAATCATCCTTGCTGTACACACCTTTTGAGAGAGCCATACATGATTTGGAATTTCTTAGAATACTCTATGTGCTTCGCTTATATCTTTTGAGTTATATAGTTTTGCTCTAGTACTTCACTTATATCTTTTACAACACTGTGGTGGATTTGTTTTATAGAAACTATTGATCTCTCATGATTCACTTAGATTATTTTCAGAGTCATAAATAGCATGGTAATTTGCTTAAAATCCTAATATGCTAGGTATTCAAGATTAGTAAAAAAAATTCTTATGAGGGTTTTGAATACTAAGAGAAGTTTGATGCTTGATGATTGTTTTGAGATATGGACGTAATAATATCAAAGTCATGCTAGTTGAGTAGTTGTGAAATTGAGAAATGCTTGTGTTGAAGTTTGCAAGTCCCGTAGCATGCACGTATGGTAACGTTATTTAACAAATTTGAAACATGAGGTGTTATTTGATTGTCCTTCTTATGAGTGGTGATCGGGGACGAGCGATGGTCTTTCCCTACCAATCTATCCCCCCTAGGAGAATGCGCGTAGTGCCGAGGTTTTTGATGACTTGTATATTTTTGCAATAAATATGTGAGTTCTTTATGACTAATGTTGAGTCCATGGATTATACGCACTATCACCCTTCCATCCTTGCTAGCCTCTTCGGTACCGTGCATTGCCCTTTCTCACATTGGGAGTTGGCACAAACTTCGCCGGTGCATCCAAACCCCGTGATATGATACGCTCTTTCACACATAAACCTCCTTATATCTTCCTCAAAACAGCCACCATACCTACCTATTATGGCATTTCCATAGCCATTCCGAGATATATTGCCATGCAACTTTTCACCATTCTGTTTATCATGACACATTCATTATTGTCACATTGCTTAGCATGATCATGTAGTTGACATAGTATTTGTGGCAAAGCCACCGTTCATAATTCTTTCATACATGTCACTCTTGGTCCATTGCACATCCCCGTACACCGCCGGAGGCATTCATATAGAGTCATCTTTTGTCTAGTATCGAGTTGTAATCATTGAGTTGTAAAATAAATAGAAGTGTGATGATTATCATTTTCTAAAACATTGTCCCGAGTGAGGAATTATTAAAAAAGAGAGAGAAAAAGGACATAAAAAAAGAAAAAGGCCTAAATAAAAAAATGAGAGAAAAATAGAGAAGGGACAATGTTACTATCCTTTGCCACACTTGTGCTTCAATGTAGCAACGTAATCTTCATGATAGAGAGTCTCTTGTTTTGTCACTTTCATATACTAGTGGGAATTTTCATTATAGAACTTGGCTTGTATATCCTAACAATGGGACCCCTCAAGTGCCCTAGGTCTTCGTGAGCAAGCAAGTTGGATGCACACCCATTTAGTTTCTTTCTTTGAGCTTTCATACATTTATAGCTCTAGTGCATCCGTTGCATGGCAATCCCTACTTCTTGCATTAACATCAATCGGTGGGCATCTCCATAGCCCATTGATTAGCCTCGTTTATGTGAGGCTTTCTCCTTTTTGTCTTCTCCACGTAAACCCCCTCATTATATTCTATTCCACCCAATGGCTCGTGCTCATATATTGCATGAATGTTTATTGGTTTGAGATTACTAAAGTATGAAACAATTGCTTGGCTTGTCATCGGGGGTGTGCATGATGAGAGCATTCTTGTGTGATGAAAATGGAGCATGACTAAACTATATGATTTTGTAGGAATGAACTTTCTTTGACCATGTTATTTTGAGAAGACATAATTGCTTTGTTATTATGCTTGAAGTATTATTATTTTTATGTCAATATGAACTTTTGTCTTGAATCTTTCGGATCTGAATATTCATACCATAATTAAGAAGAATTACATTAAAATTATGCCAAGTAGCACTCCGCATCAAAAATTCTGTTTTTATCATTAGCCTACTCGAGGACGAGCAGGAATTAAGCTTGGGGATGCTTGATACGTCTCCAACGTATCTATAATTTTTGATTGCTCCATGATATATTATCTACTGTTTTGGACATTATTGGGCTTTATTATCCACTTTTATATTATTTTTGGGACTAACCTATTAACCGTGGGCCCCCTGTTGCTCCACCGATATACTCCTTCCTCATATATATACCTACGTACGCCCAAACGACCAGATACGGAGCAAAAACCCTAATTCCAGCGCCGCAACTTTTTGTATCCACGAGATCCCATCTTGGGGCCTGTTCCGGAGCTCCGCCGGAGGGGGCATCGATCATGGAGGACTTCTACATCAACACCATAGCCCCTCCGATGAAGTGTGAGTAGTTTACCTCAGACCTACGGGTCCATAGGTAGTAGCTACATGGCTTCTTCTCTCTTTTTGGATCTCAATACAATGTTCTCCCCCTCTCTTGTGGAGATCTATTCGATGTAATCTTCTTTTTGCAGTGTGTTTGTTGAGAACAATGAATTGTGGGTTTATGAACAATATTGGAATCTTCTCTGAATTCTTTTATGTATGATTGGTTATCTTTGCAAGTCCCTTCGAATTATAAGTTTGGTTTGGCCTACTAGATTGATCTTTCTAGCAATAGGAGAAGTGTTTAGCTTTGGGTTCAATCTTGAGGTGTCCTTTCTAGTGATAGCATGGGCAGCAAGGCACATATTGTATTGTTGCCATCGAGGATAACAAGATGGGGTTTTCATCATATTGCATGAGTTTATCCCTCTACATCATGTCATCTTGCTTAAGGCGTTATTCTGTTTTCATTAACTTAATACTCTAGATGCATGCTGGATAGCGGTCGATGAGTGGAGTAACAGTAGTAGATGCAGGCAGGAGACGGTCTACTTGTCTCAAACGTGATGCCTATATACATGATCATACCTAGATATTCTCATAACTATGCTCAATTTTGTCAATTGCTCAACAGTAATTTGTTCACCCACCGTAGAATACTTATGATCTCGAGAGAAGCCACTAGTGAAACCTATGGCCCCCGGGTCTATCTTCATCATATTAATCTCCCAATACTTAGTTATTTCCTTTGCTTTTATTTTACTTTGCATCTTTATCTCAAAAATTCCAAAAATATCATCTTATCATATCTATCAGATCTCTCTCTCATAAGTGGCCATGTAGGGATTGACAACCCCTTATCGCGTTGGCTGCAAGGATTTATTTGTTTTGTGCAGGTACAAGGGACTGGCGCGTAGCCTCCTGTTGGATTGATACCTTGGTTCTCAAAAACTGAGGGAAATACTTACGCTACTTTGCTGCATCATCCCTTGCTCTTTGGGGAAAACCAACGCAGTGCTCAAGAGGTAGCACAACTCCTCACAGCCTGCCGGACCACCCCCTCTAGCCAGGCCTATGGACCCCAAGAACGAGGATGGTGCTCCTGCAGCAGAGGAGGTGCCGGTTGTCCTCGTTGCCGAGCTCCAAGCTCCAACTTGGGCAAGGCACATCGATCGGTTCCTCCAAACCGGAGAACTTCCCAGCGACCAAGATGAAGCTAAGAAAGTAGCCCACAGGGCCAGTATGTATCAGTTTGTTGATGACACTCTATACAGAAGGAGGCCCAATGGAGCGAAATTGAAGTGTTTCTGCCAGGAGGATGGAAAGGAACTGCTGGCTTGGATTCACGAAGGAATGTACGGCTCACAAATTGGATCAAGGGCATTAGTTAGGAAAGCATTCTGGCAAGGATTCTATTGGCCAACGGCCCTCCAAGATGCGGTCAAGCTCTTCACGACATGTGAAGCCTGCCAGTTCCATTCCAAGAGAACACACCTACTTGTCCAAGCCCTAAAGACAATCCCTTTATCATGGCCATTTTCGGTCTGGGGGCTCGATATCCTCGGCCCCTTCCCTCGAGAAATCGGGGGCTTTGAATTCTTGTTCATCGCCATCGACAAGTCTACAAAGTGGCCTGAAGTGACTGTCGTGAGAAAGGTGACACCTCAGTAAGCTATCAAGTTCTTGAAATAATTGGTGTGCTGTATTGGAGTTCCGGCAAGGATCATCACCAACAACGACACCCAATTCACGAGCCACGCCTTCATGCAATATGTCCGTACCCTTGGATGCAAGATCTCGTTCGCCTCTGTGGCACACCCCCGAAGCAATGGACAAGCTGAGAGGGCGAACGCTGATGTGATACGTGGACTCAAGACAAGACCTTTCGATATGCTATAGAAGTAGGACAGAGGTGGATCGAGGAGCTGTCGGTAGTTCTCTGGTCCCTCAGAACGACACCTAACCGAGCTACCGGGCAGACTCCATTCTCCCTGGTCTATGGGGCAGAAGCAGTTATACCGATGGAACTCATTTACGGGTCCCCTCGAGTGCATGCCTACGATGAAGTAGCGCAAGATCAGCACCGGTGTGAGGACGCTGTGCTACCCGAGGAGAACCGTCTTCGGGCTACTACACGTGTTGCATGCTACCATCAAGCCCTGCGTCGCGATCACAGCCACAGGGTTCATGCTCGGTGTTTTGAGCAAGGTGACCTTGTCCTTAGGTGCGTTCTGTCTGCCAAGGGTACAACCAAGTTATCACCAAAGTGGGAAGGCCCTTACCGGGTGGTACGACTCACCAAACCCGTCGCAATCTGTCCGTTGACCAGAGATGTCACTTAGTTGCAAAACTCATGGAATATTGAGCATCTCTGCAAGTACTACTCGTAAGGCGCGAGGCTGTCCGGCACTACCCGACAACCACCCTTCTGTACATGCCTTGCCTCAGCTACATGTAACCCCTTGTACAAAGCCGGGGCGATGACACCGTGCAAGAGAAAATAAAGAAGCGTTGTAGGGGGCCCCCAACTAAGATTGCATGCATGCATGAGCACACCAAGGTCACTGCATAAGCATTTCATGAGCATTTGCATATGCATATCGATAGGATCACATCCTGCATTCATTCTCATCTATATGAAGTTGCAGCTTCCTGCCATCAACTTGGCTTCCACAAGGGATGAGAAGATTGCACGGCACAGCGATCCCCGGCAAGCGAAACATATAGGTTTTACCTCTTGTCCATTAGTGTTCTGTAAAGATATAACTTCGCATGACAGAACCTAGCCTGTCTTTTGAAACTTAGGTGCTCCCATCCATGACTGGAATGTTGCTTCGGTCAGGATGGTCGCAGTGGCCTTTAGTAAAAAGGATTTGGCGGGGGGCTTGCCCCTCTGTCTGTCCCCTGGTAGATAAAGAGGGTGCCGGCAGGTTATCCTGCCAGGGAAAACTCATTTAGTTTCATTAAAGAGGTACTCCACCTCTGCATGAACATAGACATGCACGTGTTCCCGCCAAGGTTTATCTTTTTCAGTCATATGCTAATAAAAGTATAAGCATTACAAAACACAAATGTGGACTCAAGAGATTACATTATTTGAATTAAAATTTGGCAATTGCCTACAAGTTTAAGACTGAAAAAAATAAGTTCTCCGTAATGCCCTTTCTTGTTCCTCTCCTCCTCGGCACAGCTATTGAAGGCGGGGAGGGCAAAAGGAGCGCCAGAACAGGAGTCCAGTCTGCTCCCATTGGGCTCGAGGAGAGTTAGCCCAGTAGGAACAGGAGTGCGAGGGAACGCCTTGATGGAGAGCACGGCGGAAGGCGGCCTCATCAACCACCGTCACCAGGGCCAGCAGGACTCGACAGGGCTAAGGGAGCACCAGCACGAGAGGAAGCCTGCCAGGGTCCAGCTGGAAGACTGCTGGAGGAGCTCGGCATCACCAACCGCACTTCTGCACCCAACTCCCCAGCAAATCACATTACCGGGGAGGAGAGCTAGATGTAGATGATGGTGCTGCCGCCTGATGAAGATGGTGCGGGCGAGGATCAGCCGAAGTCAAAGTCGCCGCTCCCCCAACCACTGTTGTTGTCATCACCGTCATTATCCTCCTCTCCGCTTTTGTCCGAGGAGGAGGTTTCGTCGTTGGTTGAGCTCTCCATGCAGCAACCTAAGCGACCTCCCGAGCTCCTGAAGATCTTAACGGAGAGCAAGCCACTCTCCATCAATTTGAATTGGAGAACCTGCCCCTCCGAGGAGTTGTGAGCACGGGCGAAGGTCTTCCAGCCACGGAGAAGATACATCACATGGGGGGCAGGGAAATCGACATCAACCCATATGCTGCCATTTCCACAACCACTCATGTGCAGCCTCGGGGCGCGTGGTTTCTCGAGATCCATCTCCTGCGCAAAGGGAGTTGGAAGACGAAGGTGACCACACAAGGGCTTGTATAGCCTGATGACGAACTCTTGAGGTTGGTCCCCGGCGTGGTTTTCTATCAAAGGAGGAACTGCCGATGGGGGCGCAGCCAAGGAGCTCCCCCACCCTCCTCCTCCTCAAGCACCATGGTGGCATCGGCCTCGCCCCCTCCTCCCTCCTCTCGCGGTTGGCTCCACCGCCTCAGGTTCCAGAGGGGGAGGTCTGCACTGCCGAGTGGAAGCCCTCGTCGCCGCTGCCGGAACACTAATGCGCCCTCGCCCTCTCACCGTGGCGAAGGGAGAAGAATTAAAGAGAAGAAGGAGAAGTGTGTGCAGAAGAACAACACCTTGACCCACTTTTTATAGGGAAACAGGACAGGGGACTAGCTCCTCATGCGGGAAACAGCCGCCACTCTCCTCCAATGCAGCCCCTCTACACCCACTGTGACTGTGAGGGCCAAGGCCCACCCTCTCTTCCAACCATAGACGCCCCCTTTTTTACTATGGCACTCCTCCCCGTACCCTCCGCATCCACCACCTACCACGCCCAATGCATGATGATCACGTGGTCGGTGCATGCGGGGCGGAGGGCGAGTGGGATGGTGGTTTCCGCCCCGTGATCATGAGGCAAGGCGAATCCACAAGCCACAATCAAATTTCCCCCACGGGATTACGCATGATGTGCGGGAAAATCGGAAACCGTCCTGAAATCAAGGCTAATGAAGCAGTAATGGAAACCTCAAGGGGGCCAACCCCTTCAGCAACCCTGCGTGTGCACTTATTAGGCCCTACCCCAACGACGCTCAGTAGCGCATTCAGGGCAGGCCCGGGGGCTTCTGTCATTGCAGCAAACATGGGTCCGTTGCCCACACTGTGCACAAGAACAAGAACGAGATTTAGGCACCAGCATAAGTCAGAGATTGAAGGACCAAGAGATTTGAAGAGCCAACATACAGTTCAGAGAGTCCAAGATCAGGCCACGGGAGCAAGATATCAGCAAGAGAAGGGCCTCCCTTGCGGGGCAGGTGAGACTGGCAAGGGGCGAGTCCACCGCCCGAAGTAGGCAACCCAGGCACCCCGGCAAGGTCTACCGGGGCTCACGGGGGCAGAACCACCCCACCAACCACTCAAGCACGACCCACTTTGTCAATCAGTGCGGTGTCAAGACATAGGGTGATTAAGTGGCATCCATTCGCCACATGGCAGCCATTTCCTACCGAAGAAACCCACAGATGACACCCGTCCTGCGACATGTGAAGAGAACAGGCGTGGAGCTCGCAAGATAGCCCGGCAAGCCTTGCCGGGCAACCCGTGATGTGACACTAAGCGGTGCATTTCATGCACCCTCTCAGCTCCTAGAGTTAGGTATGATAGAACCGTTTGCTATCATATCAGTGGATAATGACTAGTTTGCCATTGTGGTGACCCCTTTATCTATATAAGGAGGCCCATGGCACCCGTAGGAGGGGTTAGAAGGTTAGAAAGTTGACAAACCCATATGTTCATACGCGCATAGTGACAACTACCCATATGCAACCCCTGCAGGGCAAGTGTACTGCGCCTCAGCACCTCCATTCCGCCATCAATCCTCCAAAGCAGGAGTAGGGTTTTACGCCTCTCGGCAGCCTGAACCTGGGTAAATTGCTTGTGTGCTCTCCGCCGTGCTGCCGTGTACTGGTTTGCTCTTTGTGTAACACGACATCCCCATGCCAAACCACCAAGGGGCCTCCTGGTCCCATAGGTGGCCATGGATATCCCACGACAACCGAAGAGCGCAGCCGTAGCGATGGCGTTCGCTCTGGGGCGAACCACAATCCTCCGGCCGCCCCTGCTGCGGGTGTGGCTACAGGACACGCGCCACCCCCAACGCATCTACCTCTTCAACACTCCACCCTGGCGACCGGCTCACGACAACGAGAGCATGGCTCTACCACTACCCGCACCGTCAGAAGCAAGGCGACATCGCGACCCGCGTCGTCGTCCATGCCGAGCACCGCTTCAGATGCCATGGCACGGGCCTAACTCCTATTGGATTCCTGTCGGCAACTAATCATATGGATGAGTGCAGAGCCACCATTCAGAGCTTGATTGATTTTATTGAGGTAGGAGGATCATAGCGAGCGAGCCCGTCATGGCCTCCACAGGTGGCGACAACGGCCCGAGCCGCTGACCATACCGAAGGGGCTACCCCCATGGTGGAATACCCTCCGTGACAGCGAGTGCAAGGGCCGCAACCAGAGCCATGCGACCAAGAACCTGATGGCGTATCGATGGCTTCATACGATCGTCGAGGACGTCGAGACCAGCGGCGAGTCCTGGAAGATAGGTGGAGGCAAGACGCGCGTGTCAGCATCAAATGAGGTAGCAAAACCTGACACTAGTCTGATAGGCTCAACGGCCCTGATGTCGACGAGCCCACTCCCGGTGAGACTGGGTACCTACCTTTCAAGGTTGGGTGCCTCGCCTTCACTCGCGAGCTGAGCAAGTCCGTTGGCCATCTACTCACACGTTCAATCCATAGATACCAGAGAAGTACGATGGAAGATTGAAGCCGGCAGAGTATTTAAGCATCTACACCATCGTTGTTTAAGCTGCCGGGGGGAGATATGAGAAGGTATTCGCAAACTACTTCCCTTTGGAACTCAAGCCAAATGTGACATCTTGGCTGGTGCACCTGTGACAGAACTCCATCTCGACCAGGGCTGACCTGGGCCATGAGTTCATTGGAGCCTTCACGGGCGGCCATCAGGAACCAGGGCGGCCCAACGACTTGCAGCACCTCCCGCAGAAGGAAGGAGATAGTTAGTGGAAGTACATGTAGAGATGCAGCCGGGTTCACAGAACATTACAAACATCCACCCGACAGCTGTCATAGCTGCATTCCAGTCCAACGTGTGCAACCGTAGGATACGTTCCAAAATGAACGTACTGTTGCCCAAGATTGTGAATGAGCTCTACAGTCCGGTGTATAAGTGTGCCTGCGTAGA
The DNA here is from genome assembly GCF_018294505.1 of Triticum aestivum. NCBI lineage: Eukaryota > Viridiplantae > Streptophyta > Magnoliopsida > Poales > Poaceae > Triticum > Triticum aestivum. Next base: position 349,536,481 of record NC_057803.1, on the reverse strand, counting down.
AGAAGGGAGGCGACTCCCCGGTGAAGAGGATGGGGTCGACCTTGACTCAAAGGACGACGACGCCGCCAACTAGAAGAAGAAGAACAACAAGAAACGCAACACGAAGCGCAAGGACAAAGCAGTGTTGGGTATTGAAGGATCGAGCACTCCTGGTACCGGCAAGAAGGCCAAGATCGAAGCTTCTGGCAAGGAAGTTGCGGTGTGCACTGATTGTCGGGAAGCCGCGGCTGCGGAGAAGGCCGACAAGCCTGTCAGCGTCCTGGGAATGGGGGTACCCAGACTTGCCTGCCTGCGGCAGCGGCCTGGTATGGCCCATCTTCATCAAACAACACTCAAGACCCTCGCGAGGCGGACGACACAAGACCTCCTCAGGGGAAACCTCACTAGGCTGGCTCGCGAGGAGCGGAGAGATCAAGGCGGGGGGGCACCTCGTGAGGTTTCCATGATGTGAGCCATGACGACCAAGGACAGGCGGGCGCAGAGTGCCAGTTTCCTCTTTGGTGCTACAGAGGCAGGCACAGGCGAGGAATCCCGAGGCGTCAGGCAAAGGTTTCCATATCGGTGCAACGAGACCAAGACCAGCAGGACGGCAAGATAGAGGTCATCACGGAGCCCACGACGGCGTCACCACCAGAGCCTTTGGCAGGCGAAGACCACCTTTTGCTTGGATAACTTTGAAGGAAATATGCCCTAGAGGCAATAATAAATGTTATTATTTTATTTCCTTATATCATGATAAATGTTTATTATTCATGCTAGAATTGTATTATCCGGAAACATAATACTTGTGTGAATATATAGACAAACCAAACGTCACTAGTATGCCTCTACTTGACCAGCTCGTTAATCGAAGATGGTTATGTTTCCTAACCATAGACATGTGTTGTCATTTGATTAATGGGATCACGTCATTAGGAGAATGATGTGATTGACATGACCCATTCCATTAGCTTAGCACCCGATCGTTTAGTATGTTGCTATTGCTTTCTTCATGACTTATACATGTTCCTATGTCTATGAGATTATGCAACTCCCGTTTACCGGAGGAACACTTTGTGTGCTACCAAACGTCACAACGAAACTGGGTGATTATAAAGGAGCTCTATAGGTGTCTCCAAAGGTGAATGTTGGGTTGGAGTATTTCGAGATTAGGATTTGTCACTCCGATTGTCAGAGAGGTATCTCTGGGCCCTCTCGGTAATGCACATCACATAAGCCTTGCAATAATTACAACTAATGAGTTAGTTGCAAGATTATGTATTACGAAACGAGTAAAGAGACTTGCCGGTAACGAGATTGAACTAGGTATTGAGATACCGACGATCGAATCTCGGGCAAGTAACATACCGATGACAAAGGGAACAACGTATGTTGTCATGTGGTCTGACCGATAAAAGATCTTCGTAGAATATGTAGGAGCCAATATGAGCATCCAGGTTCCGCTATTGGTTATTGACTGGAGACGTGTCTCGGTCATGTCTACATTGTTCTCGAACCCGTAGGGTCCGCACGCTTAAGGTTTCGATGACAGTTATATTATGAGTTTATGAGTTTTGATGTACCGAAGTTAGTTCGGAGTCCCGGATGTGATCACGGACATGACGAGGAGTCTCGAAATGGTCGAGACATAAAGATTGATATATTGGATGGCTATATTCGGACACGGAAGTGTACCGGGTGATTTCTGAGAAAACCGGAGAGCCGGAGGGTTACCGGAACCCCCCCGGGAGAAGTAATGGGCCATATGGGCCTTAGTGGAGAGCGAGAGAGGGGCAGCCAAAGGTGGGCCGCGCGCCTCCTCCCCCCTAGTCCGAATTGGACTAGGAGAGGGGGGCGGCACCCCCCTTTCCTTCTTCCTCCCCACTTCTTTCCCCCTCCTAGTAGGAGTCCTACTCCTACTAGGAGGAGGACTCCTCCTGGCACGCCAATAGGGGCCGGCCGGCCTCCTCCCCTGATCCTTTATATACGGGGGCAGGGGGCACCCCTAGACACACAAGTTGATCCACGTGATCATATTCTTAGCCGTGTGCGGTGCCCCCTTCCACCATAATCCTCGATAATATTGTAGCGGTGCTTAGGCGAAGCCCTGCGACGGTAGTACATCAAGATCGTCACCACGCCGTCGTGCTGACGGAACTCTTCCCCGACACTTTGCTGGATCGGAGTCCGGGGATCGTCATCGAGCTGAACATGTGCTAGAACTCGGAGTTGCCGTAGTTTCGGTGCTTCATCGGTCGGGCCGTGAAGACGTACGACTACATCAACCGCGTTGTGCTAACGCTTCCGCTGTCGGTCTACAAGGGTACGTAGATCAAACTCTCCCCTCTCGTTGCTATGCATCACCATGATCTTGCGTGTGCGTAGGAATTTTTTTTGAAATTACTACGTTCCCCAACAAACTTGTACTCATTGTCCCCCTTCAAATTTGCCTTTGTGGGATCCCTTCCCGCCTAATAATTGGGGAGAAGACCCAGGCCTCTATAAATAGGGTTAGCCGCCACCGTAGCCAGAGATGGGCTCATCTGGAGATGGATCATTGAGATCATCCCCAGCCACACAACCTCATCGAGTTCAAGAACACCTCTCCTTAGGAGGTTGTTCTGACCTTGTACTTGTTCATCCTCAGCCTACAAGCCAATCCACCACACCACACTAGAGTAGGTTATTACACCACAATGGTGGCCCGAACCAGTATAAACTCTTGTGTCCTTTGTTCCTTGGGTTCGGCGAGCTAGGCTTTGAGATCGTTGCGAGAGAGTGAGCTAGGGGGAGAGAGATCTTCATGCGCACCCCAGTGTTTGAACCTCAAGGGTTTGCCGGAAACCGCAATCCGACATTTGGTGTGCCAGTTAGGGGTTGGCTGAAGCTTACCCTTTGTCGATCCATGTTCTGCAGCTCCATCGCATCCATGTCAGATGCTCGCCGAGCCTATGCTGAGCGCCGCACCGCCCTCGCTGCCTGCGTCACCCAGACGGCACCCGTTGGCGGACCTTGTAACACCCACGATGCAGCTATATCTCCCACGTGTAGAGTCATGACTTAGAGGCATAACCGCATGGTGGTTTTGTCGCAAGTGGGGTAATCTTCACACAATCCCATGTACTGAATAAGAAAGGGATAAAGAGTTGGTTTACAATTGCCATGTAACACAATACATAAATAATTCATACATCATCCAAATACACTCATAGACTGACTACGGTCAAATCCGAATAAAAGGTAGAATCACAAATCTTTGAGAGAACGGATAAGATTGTGAGAAAAAAAATCTTCTTCGGTCTTCAAATCTGAGAATGATGACAGGAAACACCACCATGAATTGTTGAGACACTCCAGAAGGATTAAAATAGGAAGGGTTGAGCCAAAGATGAAAAGAATTTGAAAGATCTAGGAGAAATACATATGACTGATTATAATTCATTCTTATGTCAAACTTTAGAAGATTTGAGAATAGCTCCGAAAAAATAGAAGAGTCGGGCAAGATCCTGGGAAAAGACCTATGGGTTAGGGCCCACTCAAAAGAAATACCGTTGAAGTGATTACTTGAAAGGGAGATTGCACCGGTTGATTTAAATGGCTTTAATGAGATAACAACCTCGAATTAGTTTGAACGGATTGATGATGGAAGCACGAATCTCTTGAGATATCCTCAGCACTCCGACAACAATGAATAGCGAGATGTTAATAATTAAGAGGTGCACCGGCATAAGAAAACATTTGAAAGGAGGAAAGGATATGATTGACAAAGCTTTAATTGAATCCACCAGAGAAGGAAAGAGAACGAAGAACAATAAACTTGAAGCTCCGTTTGTATCTTCTTGAGAATCACCGGATAAGAACACTAAAATAAAGGAATGAAGAGAGTTCTCATCCATAAGATGGATACTTGATTAAGACATCCGAGTCCTTGAAGAAACAAGGGGTGGGAGGGCGGTAAAACAAAGGCAACTTGGGGCAGATGGAATGGATACCATTGAGAAAACTTAGAGTTGATCTTGCGGATGTTGAATATGATCAGATCCACTTGAAGGGAAGCACGTCGGTTGAAAAGGATTGACAAGACTATCTCTACGATCAAGAAGGATTAGTACTCCCATAGAAATATGAGAACACCGCTTAGGAAAAGGTATGGAATCCACATTTGACTATGAAGCAACTCGAATACAACAACACAAAATAAAACAAATGATTTGGCTTGGAAAATTAGCCGGAAACAAACGTATGATAGAGATTTACCCAATCCCATATCTTGAATTTGCTAGAAAGATATGCTAGGAGCTACTTGAATTCCCACCTATAAACTCCCGAAACTTTCTGGTTATCCAATCTGACATTGAAGATACAGGGAGGCACAATATATATCACACAACTCACAAGCCCCACGCTCCAATTGTATCCATCCCTCAACACATAACCAAGAAAACTTTGGAAATCCTGTACCTCAACCTCCGAACTCCCACCCCAGTACTGGGTGGCATCAAGGTTATCTCACCAACAACTGCATAAAAGAGATTTTCAATATCGGCGAACTCAGGTATCCCAGAACTGCAACGATAAAATTGTGATGATAGCACCTCGGAGCTCAACTCCCCTAGACACTGCCACAACCCCTAAATGTCAGGAGGCACCAAGAATAATGTTCTTGCCATAAGACTATCGGAATGATTCCAAGATACCCGCGTGATTCTAAAAAAATCATGAAATTTAAGGAGAGGAGAGTCAGAACTTCTACGTCGGGAGGTCTCACCAGAGCAATGAAGGGACTGAGGAGTAAAAAAGAATCCTAGTCTCCGATATATATAATCCTAAGACTCAAAACATTTTGTTCTAGACTCAACAACGTCAGTGATTCGATCAAGCAGGGGGCTCCTAAGTCGGGGATAGCTCTGATACCAACTTGTAACACCCACAATGCGGCTATATCTCCCACATGTCGAGGCACGACTTAGAGGCATAACCGCATGGCGGTTTAATCGCAACTGGGATAATCTTCACACAATCCCATGTACTGAATAAGAAAGGTATAAATAGTTGGCTTACAATCGCCACTTCACACAATACATAAATAATTCATACATCATCCGAATACACTCATAGACCAACTACGGTCAAATCCGAATAAAAGGAAGATAAACCCCAAATGCTAGATCCCGGATCGTCCCAACTGGGCACCACTACTGATCATCCGGAAAAGACACATAACAATGACCAAGATCTTCATCGAGCTCCCCCTTGAGCTCAATTGCGTCAACTGCACTGGTATCATCGACACCTGCAATTGTTTGGAAGTATCTGCGAGTCACGAGGACTTCGCAATCTCACAACCGCGAGATCAAGACTATTTAAGCTTATGGGTAGGGTATGGTAATGAGGTGGAGCTGCAACAAGCGCTAAGAAAATATGGTGGCTAACATACGCAAATAATAGTAAGATGAGAAGCTACGCAACGGTCATGAAGCTACTTACGAACATACATAACACAAGGCCGTGTTCACTTCCCAGACTCCACTGAAAAGAGACCATCATGGCTACACACGCAGTTGATTAATTTTAATAAATTTAAGTGTCAAGTTCTCTACAACCGGATATTAACAAATTCCCATCTGCCACATAACCGCGGGCACGGCTCTTGATAGTTTGTACCCTCTAGGGGTGTCCCAACTTAGCCCATCACAAGCTCTCACAATCAACGAATGATATTCCTTCTCCTGGAACAACCCGATCCGATCAAACTCGGAATCCCGGTTACAAGACATTTCGACAATGGTAAAACAAGGCCAGCAAGGCCACCCCAATGTGCCGACAAATCCCGATAGGAGCTGCATATATCTCGTTCTCAGGGCACACCGGATGAGATATCCTACGAGTAAAACCAACCCTCAAGTTTCCCCAAGGTGGCCCCGCTGTCTACTCAGTTCGTACCAACACTTAGAGAAGCACTCGCCCGGGGGGGTCAAATAAAGATGACCCTCGGGCTCGCGAAAACCGAAGGGAAAGTTATAGGTTTTTAGGCAAATGTAAAACCAAGGTTGGGCCTTGCTAGAGGAGTTTTATCAAAGCGAACTGTCGAGGGGGTCCCATTATCCCAACCACATTAGGAACGCAAAATCAAGGAACATAACACCGGTACGGCGGAAACTAGGGCGGCAAGAGTGGAACAAAACACCAGGCATAAGGACAAGCCTTCCACCCTTTACCAAGTATATATGCATTAATTAAAATAAGAAATATTGTAATATCCCAACATATCCATGTTCCAACATGGAACAAACTTCAACTTCACCTGCAACGAGCAACGCTATAAGAGGGGCTGAGCAAAAGCGGTAACATAGCAAAACAACAGTTTGCTAGGATGGTTGAAAAAGGGTTAGAGGTTATCATGGCAGTTTGGGAGGCTTGTTAAGCAAGTGGTTGGTAGCACGACATAGCGGTAGAGCGAACAACTAGCAAGCAAAGATAGAAGTGATATCGAGGGCATGGTCATTTTGCCTGAGATCCCACAAGGAAGAAGAACGAGTCCAAGAAGAAGAGAAACATACGTAGTCGAACGGATCCTCACAAACGCGACGTTACCGAAACTAACAAGAAGAACCAACACCAGAAAGGAGAAAACAACATGGTAAATCAACAAGCATAAACATGGCATGATGCACAACCAAGGATGATGCATGTCCGGTTTAGTGAGGCATGGCATGGCAAAGTGCACAAGCAAAACTACAAAGTAATTAGAGCTCAATATACAATGGAGTTGCATATTTAGTTCACTACCAATTATGTACCCAGCAATATTAAAAGTTTTTAAACATGGTAAGAGGTGAAGCATAATTAAACTAACTATTTAGGAAAGTTTAAATGAGGCCTGAAACAACAAACAACAAGTCCGGAAAATCCCCATATGCAAATTATGGATTTGGTATTGTTCTTCCCTAAACCATATTTTCGAGTTATTAAACATGCAAGATGAGTGCACCATGTTAAACTAGGCATTTTTCCACCCCATTTACATATAAAGTTTATTTAAAATGGAGCTACGGTTATTTAGTTATGAATTAAATCATTTTAACATGGCAATATGCAAAACTATATGCAAACATCATTTTAAACATTTTAAACATGGATGAAAGTTGCATATTACGAAACTAGATGAAATTCTAGTCATTTTCATATATAAAGTTTTCACATATGATGCACGGTTTGTGAGTTACGATATGCATGAACTAGAGGGACTATTCTATAAAAACGACAGTCTCTGGAAAATTGCTAAAATCTCAGGCTAAAAAAAGGTACTGGGCTGGGTGCTCACCAAGGGCCAAGGCTCGATCGGTGGAGATGCGGGCAGGGAAGCGGCTTGGGCCGGCCTTGCTGGCGTGCCTGACGCGGCCCACACAAGCACTGGGTCAACACGAAGGCGAGATCAAGCACCCACCGGTGCAGGCGGATCAATGCAGAGGACACGAGCAGTGGCGGCAGTCGGTCTCCGGCGAGCAGTCGATGGTGGAGTTCGCGAAGGACGAGGATGGGTGGATCCACGCCGGTCTGTTGAGGGGAACGGGTTCCCGGCGGTGGGGGCGGATCCGGCGCGGTGGAGCTCAAGGATGTGCATGTCGGCGGCCTCCTTGCTCCTGCGTGGGAGACAAAGAGTGAGGTGAGGAAGAGGGAGGACGGAGGGACAGGAGAGAGAGGCGGATCTGTCCTTGTGGATCCGGCGCCGTCGAGCGACCCCCGTGGCTTGCCGGCCGATGGCGGGGCTGGATGGGGAGCTTGATAGGCGGAGGCACGGGTGAAGTCTGGCTGGGTCAGCAGGGTTGAAGCGGGATCTCCCTGGTGGCCGGGCGGGCTGCCTCAGGCCCCGATGGGCTTGGGCGGGCCTGTTACAGGCCTGAGCGGGCTAGCGGCGGAGTGGTGGCGCGCGGGCCAGGTGGCGCACCCGGATTGGCCACGGGCTGCGGCTGCGGCGGCATGATAACCCATGGGTATAGGAGATCAATTGTAGCCTCTTTCGATAAGTAAGAGTGTCGAACCCAACGAGGAGCTAAAGGTAGAACAAATATTCCCTCAAGTTCTATCGACCACTGATACAACTCTAAGCACGCTTAACGTTCTCTTTACCTAGAACAAGTATGAAACTAGAAGTACTTTGTAGGTGTTTTTGGATAGGTTTGCAAGAATATAAAGTGCACGTAAATAAAAAGTAGGGGATGTTTAGATAAAGAAACAATAAAGTCAGTATAGCGAGTGTGGAAAAGTGGTGGTAGGAGTTGCGAAATTGTCCCTAAGCAATTGACTACATTACTAGACTGATAGCAAGTTTTATGTGGGAGAGGCCACTCCTTGCATGTCATCCCTGACTTGGAATTCTATGCACTTATGATTGGAACTATTATCAAGCATCCTCAAATACTAACTAATGTTCATTAAGGTAAAACCCAACCATAGCATTAAGATATATTGGTCCCCCTTCAATCCCATATGCATCAATTTCTATGCTAGGTTGAAGTTTCTGTCACTCTTGCCCTCCAATACATAGTCCTATCAACATACAACTAACCCTATGGTGTGATCCACTCGCACGCTCATATGATGGGCATCAAAGGACAGCAACATAACCACAAGCAAATTAAATCAATCATAGTAATTCACCAATCACCGATAGGACAACGGAAATCTACTCAGACATCATAGGATGGAAACACATCATTTGATAATAATATGAAGCATAAAGCACAATGTTCAAGTAGAGGGTACGACGGGTTGCGGGAGAGTGGACCACTGTGGATAGAGGGGCGAAGGTGATGGAGATGTTGGTGAATATGGCAGAGGTGTTGGTGTAGATTGCGGTGATGATGATGGCCCCCGGCGGCGTTCCGGCGCCACCGGAAGCGAGGGGGAGAGAGCCCCCCTCCTTCTTCTTCTTCCTTGACCTTCTCACTAGATGGGAGAAGGGTTTCCCCTCTGGTCCATGGCCTCGATGGCATGGGATGGGCACTCGCCCCTCCAAGATTGGATCTGTCTCTCATTGTTTCTGCGTTCTGGGATTCTGCCCTTTCATGGTTTCTTATATATTTGAAGATCCGTAACTCCGATTGGATTGAAACCTTCGCCCTGATTTTTTCTCTCCAAAAATTAGCTTTCTTGCGGCCGAAGAAGAGCAGTAACCGCCTTACGGGGGGGGGGGCACGAGGGTCAGCGGCGCGCCCAGGGGGTGGGGCGTGCCCCCATGCCTTGTGGCTCCCTCAGGCACCGTCTCGCATTGATTTTCTTCCCATATGTCACATATATTCCAAAAATATTCTCTGTCCATTTTTATCCCGTTTGGACTCCGTTTGATATGGATTTTCTGTGTAACAAAAACATGCAACAAACTGGAACTGGCACTGGGCACTGGATCAATATGTTAGTCCCAAAAAATAGTATAAAAAGTTGCCAAAAGTATATGAAAGTTGTATAATATTGGCATGGAACAATCAAAAATTATAGATACGACGGAGACGTATCTGCATCCCCAAGCTTAATTTCTGCTCATCCTTGATTAGATAATCATAAAAAATATAATTTTTGATGTGGAATGCTGCCTAGCATAATCTTGATCACATATCTAATCATGGCATGAATATCAAGACACGAGTGATTCATCTGACATTAAGACAATAATACTTCAAGCATACTAACCAAGCAATTATGTCTTATCAAAATAACATGGCCAAAGAAAGATCATCCCTACAAAATCATATAGTCTGGCTATGCTCCATCTTCACCACACAAAGCGTTCAAATCATGCACAACCCCGATGACAAGCTGAGCAATTGGTTCATACTTTTTAACGTGCTTCAGCCTTTTCAACCCTCACGCAATACATGAGCGCAAGCCATGGACATAGCACTATGGGTGGAATAGAATATGATGATGGAGGTTGTGTGGAGACGACAAAAATGGAGAAAGTCTCACATCGATGCGACTAATCAATGGGCTATGGAGATGCCCATCTATTGATGTCAATGTGAGGAGTAGGGATTACCATGCAACGGATGCACTAAGAGCTATAAGTGTATGAAAGCTCAAACTGAAACTGAGTGGGTGTGCATCCAACTTTCTTGCTCATGAAGACCTCGGGCATTTGAGGAAGCCCATCATCGGAATATACAAGCCAAGTTCTATAATGAAAATTCCAACTAGTATATGAAAGTGATAACTCAAGAGACTCTCTATATGAAGAACATGGTGCTACTCTGAAGCACAAGTGTGGTAAAAGGATAGTAGCATTGCCCCTTTTCTCTTTTGTCTCTCTCTTTTTGGGGCCTTCTCTTTTTTTGGCCTTTCTCTTTTTTTTTCTGTTTTCTTTTTTTTTCGTCCACAGTCTCATCCCGACTTGTGGGGGAATCATAGTCTCCATCATCCTTTCCTCACTAGGACAATGCTCTAATAATGACGATCATCACACTCTTATTTACTTACAACTCAATATTACAACTCGATATCTAGAACAAAGATACGACTCTATATGAATGCCTCCAGTGGTGTACCGGGATGTGCAATGATCTAGCGTAGCAATGACATCAAAAAAAGGACAAGCCATGAAAACGTCATGCCAGCTATCTTACAATCATGCAAAGCAATATGACAATGATGCTGAAGTCATGTATATGATCATGATGGAAGTTGCATGGCAATATATCTAGGAATGGCTATGGAAATGACATGATAGGTAGGTATGGTGGCTGTTTTGAGGAAGATATAAGGAGGTTTATGTGTGATAGAGCGTATCGTATCACGGGGTTTGGATGCACTGGCGAAGTTTGCACCAACTCTCGAGGTGAGAAAAGGCAATGCACGGTACCGAAGAGGCTAGCTATGATGAAAGGGTGAGAGTGCGTATAATCCATGGACTCACATTAGTTATAAAAAACTCATATACTTATTGCAAAAGTTTATTAGCCCTCGAAGCAAAGTACTACTACGCATGACCCTAGTGGTATAGATTGGTAGGAAAAGACCATCTCTCGTCCCTGACCGCCACTCATAAGGAAGACAATCAATAAATACCTCATGCTCCAACTTTGTTACATAACGGTTCACCATACGTGCATGCTACGGGACTTGCAAACCTCAACACAAATATTTCTCAATTTCACAATTACTCAACTAGCACGACTCAAATATCACCACCTTTATATCGCAAAACTATTGCAAGGAATCAAACATATCATATTCAATGATCTACAAGTTTTATGTAGGATTTTACGACTAACCATATGAATGACCAATTCCTGTCATCTCCCTAAATATATATAAGTGAAGAAAAAGATTTTAATTCTTTCTACAAAAGATATGCCCATGCTCTAACAAATATAAGTGAAGTAAAAGAGCATTCTACAAATGGCGGATTTCTATGTGAAGAGAAACAGGCAATCCAAACTTCAAATGATATAAGTGAAGCACATGAAGCTTTCTATAAAGCCATACTCAAAATATGTTAGTGAAGTGCAATGAGCATTCTATGAATCAACCAAGGACTATCTCATACAAGCATGGTGCATAAAAGAAAAGTGAAAACTAAATGCAAAAGACGATCCAAGATTGCACATATCGCATGAACGAAATGAATCCGAAAACATACCGATACTTGTTGAAGAAAGATGGGATGCCTTCCGGGACATCCCCAAAGCTTAGACGCTTGAGTATCCTTTAATATTTACTTGGGGTTCCTTGGGAATCCCCAAGCTTGAGCTCTTGCCTCTCTTCCTTCTTCTCATATTGAGACCTCTTCGATCTTCGAACACTTCATCAACACAAAACTCAATAGAGAACTCGGTACGATCCGTTAGTATAATAAAGCAAATCACTACTCTAAGTACTGTTTAAAACCAATTCATATTTTGTTTTTGCATTATAGCTACTGTAATACAACTTTTCAATGGCTTAATCCACTGATATAAATTGATAGTTTCATCAAAACAAGCAAACTATGCATCAAAAACAGAATCTGTCTAAAACAGAACAGTCTGTAATAATCTGAACATTCACCATAACTATGTTACTCCAAAAATTCTACCAAAATTAGTAAAAATAAAATATTTTTATAGAAAGACAGTGCATAAAGTTTCAGAACATTTTGACGTTCCAGTGAAAAATGTAAAATCGCGCACTACAGCCAAAGTTACTGTCCTGCACCGCACAGACCAACAAGTAATCTAAAACATCCTAAAGGCAAACCTTGGCACAATATTTTTATTTTTAAACCTTATAAAAGCACACAACAGAAATAAATTACTCTCTAAAACTTCCGGGTTGTCTCCCTGGCAGCGCTTTTTTAAAGCCATTAAGCTAGGTATAAAGTGCTCAAGTAATGGATCCACCCGGACCCCAAGGTATATCAAAGCCAATTTGAATTAACAATGATTTGGCATTTAGTAGTGAGCACAAAGTAACATAAAATCAAGCAAAAATGAAGTCTAACTCTCTTCCTATGCATCGGCATGTCATAAAAGAACAATTCATGCACACAATGTAAAGGCCAATACATAGCATAAGCAGTTTCTTGCAATTTTTTCGTGTGGGAAACATAGAGAGGTGGAGATATAGTTCATCTCTCATAAAAATAGCAAGTAGGAGCTACAAGAACATTCATATTATATCTAGCAAAATCATCATGTGTAATAGTAAAACGCAACCCATCAATATAATCCTAAATAAGGGTAAACTTCTCTGATATAGTGTAGTTGGGACAATTCAAAAAGATAATAGGACTATCATGCATGGGTGCAATAGCAACAATTTCATGTTTAACATGAGGAACTATAGCAAGTTCATCTCCATAAGAATAATTCATATTGGTATCTTGTCCACAAGTGTAGCAAGCATCATCAAAATGGGATATTTCAAGAGAATCAACGGGATCATAGCAATCATCCTTCGGTAAGCATGAAGGAAAATTAAATAATGTATGAGTTAAAGAGTTACTCTCATTAGAAGGTGGGCACGGGTGATCAATCCGCACTTCCTCCTTTTGTTCTTCGCTCTCCTCCTCATCTTTTTCATCTAATGAGCTCACAGTTTCATCAATTTCTTCTTCCATAGACTCCTGCAAAATATTAATCTCTTCTTGGACATCGGAGGAGTCCTCAATATATGGTTTAACATAGGCATTAGAAGCATAATTATCATAACAATATTTAAGTATGGTAAAATTTTGAGATTTGTAAAGAGTAGCATCATACTTTTCAATTAAAGAAGCAATTTCATAAGCACCCTTAAAAGCAACAAATTCTTCAATTTGTTGAACATCATAGTAATCATAAACACCCTTAGCGTACAAAGATACGATTCCATTATCGCTAAACTCACATTGGTAGGGAAGGTGCTTCTTAGGGTCTTCAGAACAACAAGTAAAATCATAAATTTCACATAAATTCCAAGCGTAGCATTGCAAACGATGAATTTGATCCAATAAAAGTTTCCCTTTTTGAGATAAGCGGCGTCGCACATAACAAGCATGCTCATCTAAAGATTTGCCCTCAACTAAGCTAGTTGGGGTTTCAGCACGAGCACATAGGGATCGAAGATGATCCAGGTAAAAACCTTCAGGAGTGTGATATATTTTGAGTGGTTCTTCAACCATTGGTGTAGCAGGTACAACTAATATTTTTGGTATTTTGTGTTTCCTACCCATAACTAAAGATAGAAAACAACTTAGATCAGCAAGTAAAAATTACTTAGTGATAAAGCAAACAAGCACACACGAGAATATTCACCCCACGCTATTGCTCCCTGGCAACGGCGCCAGAAAAAGGTCTTGATAACCCACAAGTATAGGGGATCAATTGTAGCCTTTTCGACAAGTAAGAGTGTCGAACCCAACGAGGAGCTAAAGGTAGAACAAATATTCCCTCAAGTTCTATCAACCAATGATACAACTCTACACACACTTAACGTTCGCTGTACCTAGAACAAGTATGATACTAGAAGTACTTTGTAGGTGTTTTTGGATAGGTTTGCAAGAATATAAAGTGCACGTAAATAAAAAGTAGGGGCTGTTTAAATAAATAAAGAATAAAGTTAGTATTGCGAGTGTGGAAAAGTGGTGGTAGGAGTTGCGAAATTGTCCCTAAGCAATTGACTACGTTACTAGACCGATAGCAAGTTTGATGTGGGAGAGGCCACTGCTAGCATGTCATCCCTGACTTGGAATTCTATGCACTTATGATTGGTACTATTAGCAAGAATCCGCAACTACTAACTTCATTAAGGAAAAACCCAACCATAGCATTAAGATATATTGGTTAAAGTTTCTGTCACTCTTGCCCTCCAATACATAGTCCTATCAACATACAACTAACCCTATGGTGTGATCCACGCACGCGCTCATATGATGGGCACCAAAGGAAAGCAACATAACCACAAGAAAATTAAATCAATCATAGTTATTCACCAATCACCGATAGGACAACAAAAATCTACTCAAACATCATAGGATGGAAACACATCATTGGATAATAATATGAAGCATAAAGCACCATGTTCAATTAGAGGGTACAGCGAGTTGCAGGAGAGTGGACCACTGTGGATAGAGGGGGGAAGGTGATTGAGATGTTGGTGAAGATGGAAGAGGTGTTGGTGTAGATTGCGGTGATGATGATGGCCCCCGGCGGCATTCCGGCGCCACCAGAAGCGAGGGGGAGAGAGCCCTCCTCCCTCTTTTTCTTCCTTAACCTTCTCCCTAGATGCGAGAAGGGTTTCCCCTCTGGTCCATGGCCTCAATGGCATGGGAGGGGCGAGAGCCCCTCCGAGATTGGATTTGTCTCTCTACCTCTCTCTGTTTCTGCGTTCTGGGATTCTACCCTTTCACCGTTTCTTATATATCCGGAGATCCGTAACTCCGATTGGTTTGAAACCTTTGCCCCGATTGTTTTCTGAAAATTATCTCTCTTGTGGCCGAAGAAGAGCAGAAATGCCTTATGGGGGGCCCAGAAGGGTCAAGGGCGCCCCCAGGGGGGTGGGGTATGCCCCCTGCCTCATGGCTCCCTCGGGCACCGTCTCACGTTTATTTTCTTCCCATATTTCACATATATTCCAAAAATATCATTCGTCCGTTTTTATCCCGTTTGGACTCCGTTTGATATGGATTTTCTACGAAACAAAAACATGCAACAAATAGGAACTTTCACTGGGGACTGGATCAATATGTTAGTCCCAAAAAATAGTATAAAAAGTTACCAAAAGTATACGAAAGTTGTATAATATTGGCATGGAACAATCAAAAATTATAGATACGATAGAGACGTATCATGGCATAGGGTGGCGGCTTGCCTGCTTGGCGGCGACAAGTGGTGGCAGGGGAGCGGCTTTGCGGAATCTGAGGAGGGGAAGGCTAGAGGTAGGTGGATTGGTCTAGGCTGCCCAAAAATGGCAAGGGGGAGGTTTATGTAGGGAAGGTTAGGGTTTGAGGGGGTTAGGAGGGGTTTTCGGAGCCCTCCGATTGCGATCAGACGGTTCTAGACACGAGGAGGGGTAGGCTGGGCCTAGGTGGGCTGTGAAGAAGGGCTTGGACTGAAAAAGCGGCCCGACATGGGTTTTCGGAGACCAAAAACGTCCGACGTTTGACCGGCTATAATGTCGCTATAAGTTTAACGGTTGGTCTATTAAACGAGCTCTAAATGCGAAGAAACTTGGCGGGTGGCTTACTGACATCGTAAAAACGCCGCATACCAACTTTCAACCCATTCCGAGAACATTTTCCGTCCACTTATAAAATACTATTTCGGACGTGCCGCGGGCGCATGCAAGTGTGTCTGGGATCAGAACGGACAACAAAAAGAACTTGGAGACCCAAACGGATGCAAGTTTTGAAAACATGAAAATGTAATGTAGATGATGAAAAGGAAATATGCAACACGCAAGCAAATGACATGGCAATGACAGCGAATAACTGGAAGACACCGGGCGCAACGGTCTCGGGGCGTTACATACCTCCCCGTCGTTCTCCATCTCCTACTTCCAACGCCTCCACCGGCCAGGCAGTGAACGAGCAGCAAGCATCATTGCTGCACCCCTCTGTGTAGCGGGATGGCCGCACCGCCATCCCCTCGTTGACTCCGACCAGCTCGTCGTCCCACACTCGTCACGCGCCCATGGATGCGCAGGCCGCATTGCTTATGGCACGCGAGCTCCCGCGTTACCACCCGGTTGACGACCTCTATGAATACTGGATGGACCGCATCACCGAGCTCGTCAGCACTGCTGGGGGCTCTCTTGCACCATCCCTCTCGCTGCCTCGCCCACCTCCAGCCGCGTGGGACGTAGCTCACGAAGCGCCTCTGCTGCCCCTGCATCAAGATGGGGCCCTCACGCCGAGACACACGGCTCACGGAGCGCCCCCGCCTCCTCCGCACCAAGACAGTGTCCTCACCCCAAGATGTGTGGTCCCGCGGCATGATCAGCCATGCGGTATGCCCGCGCAGGAAGAAAGAAGCTGCCAAGAGGTCCCTCGATCAGAAGAAAATGCTCCCACACTCCCCGCGCCACCACGTCAAGACCGCGCGCCACCTACCGTGGTGGTGCGTGGGTACGAAGACCAGATTCCACTGCCACGATGGGCTCCGGTGACCACAGCAGGCTGCTAAGCCTTTACTCCTAACTTGCGCACCGTCATTTGTCCAGGCAAGTTCAAGCTGGATCTACCTCCGCACTACGATGGCACTTCCCTATTTGTTTTTTCAGGGTTGGACCAAGAAGGCGGAGCGGATTCGGTGTCCGGCTTGGCTACCCGAGGAACCAGCCATCCCGCTTCTGCCGAAGATGTTGGTTCCAGTGCCCTAGAAGGCGCCAAAGAAGATGGACTAGAAGAAGGCCAAGGGGACCAAAGGTGGGCTCCGTCCCAAGGGTACTTCGTACGTGGCGTCCGAAGACGCTGAATCCCTCTCCGCCGCCGAACACAACGAGGAGCAGGAAGAGGAAGACGAAAGCATGTCCCCCCCGCCTAGAGGAGGGAATGAAGAAGAGGGCGTCCTCCACAAATCTAGAGGCGGAGGCGTCCAAAAAGGGGAAGGTCTCCCTCGCAGATAGCTCCGCGTGGGACATCGACAGCAGCCCAGAACGGTGCCCCCGAGATAAGCCCCTGGCCGAATGATGAGTATTCAAAGACCCTAACAAATTCATATATCAACCTCTTTACTTCATAATTTTAACTTGTTGAATCATGTACTTGCAGTCCGGCTCGTAACACCCTCGAGCGATCCTCATCTTCAGGGAACTCGCTGGACCCGAAGGTGATGGACAATGGGTCCCTTCTGGCGGCCTCCTCTCCCAGGGCCATGGATGACACTAAGGTGTTGTCCTGAAGGATCTCAGGCTAGGGAGAGACACAGGAGGCCATCAGGGTGGCGCCAGAGGGCGAGACCTTGGCCGTCGGACAAATGGGGGAGCATATCCCCATGGAGACTAGCGATGGGGGCCATGTCCAATTAGGCCCCCAACTGAATACGGTCCCAGAGACCTATACGGCTCCGGAGTCCAGTGAGCAACCCCCCTCGCCAGAAGGAGGTGTGCCCATTCCGCCAGTGACCTCTGTCCAACCAGAGGCACCGGATACTCTGCTAGAAGCGCTGCGAAGCGCTTCCATCATTGAGGAACACCGTACCCTCATGGGTGCGGTGATTGAGAAGATTCAGTACACAAAGAGCGAACTGGCCGAAGCCTGCACAAGCCTTCTAACAGGCTTTGAGGTAAGCAATACAATTATGTAAAAAGAAAGTCACAGTGTGGACAGTAGCCCCTGATACTCTGTCCGGGGTTCGAAAAGATGAGCCGAACGGGGGATCAAATAGTTTTTCATAGGTGACTAACCATATCTATCTATGTGAATAAGCAGGCATCGCTATTGGCCGTGACTTCTCATGCTGCCGAAGTCTCCAGACTGAAGCAGAGGCTGGAGTAGACCGAGGAAGAGCTCGGTCGTGCGAAAAAGCAGCTGGAGGACAATCAAGGTATTCAATCATTTTATGCATGTCCGGAAAGTATGAATGTTTTTGCGTTGACCATAGTGCCGTGATATTTTCGTAGGGGTGGCGACCGAGGTGGAGGCCTTCAAGAAGGCGCTGGCCGAGGCCGAGGAGGGAGCGGTAAGGGAAAAAGCCACCCGAGAAAAGCATGAGGCCGGGGTTGGTGGGGTCCAGCCGGAGCTCCAGGACGCCGTGAAGAAATTCGAGTCCTTGGAGTGCCAGAATGCGGACCAAGAGTCTGAACTTGCCACGGCCCACCAAAGCGCACATGAGGCCCGGGCCAAAGCCCAAGGCGCCCTCTGGGAGATCCAAGAGGCCAAGAAGATCACGGAGGGTAAGGCTCTTATTATGCAAAGCAAGTATGTGAGGAAGTGGTATCTCTTGCTGACTCGGATTTGGAGTTCTCCAAGGGCGTTTGCGGATTTGCCGTGCAGTGTTTCACATGCTGCGGAATTCTTCTGAGCCGAAGAGGGGAGCTCAATGGAAAAGTTGTTTTGGTCGCAATACCTTGCGCCAGAACATCCGGTGCCTTTTAGCGACCAGCTAAAATAGTTGGTCGAGCTGCATAGGGTGGCCGAACTAGCCATGAAGGATTTAATAATCCGGCTATGGCCTAGAGAAGCTATACCCGGCAGCTACTTCAGACTCGTGAAGCGGTTGGCCAATGCCTGCCCTCGGCTTGACGCCATCAAGCGGTCGGTTTGCATAGAAGGTGCGTGAATGGCCTTCGCCCGTGTCAAGATACAATGGGCGAAGGTGGACGCCGTCAAGCTCGCGACCGAAGGACCGCCCGCGGGCAAGGAGCACCGCACGCCCGAGCGGTATTTTTTAGATGTACTGAAGGGGTCCCACATTGTAGCGGAGCAATGTGCTAAGGACATTATTTTTGAATGAATACATTCATGTTATCGTGTCCTGTATAATGAAAATAATACTAATATGTAATATAATGCTTTGCTGTTTATTATCAAAAGTTTTACCTCCTGTGCAACCGTTTTATCAAGTCTGGGAGTTGGCCAGTCGCCGGCTTCAGGCCCCGCGTAGGTAGTACGGGGGTGTTCGGGATGAATCTAAACACTCTTTATCCATGAATTTGGTCCTTGAAGGAGGTGTTTAGCGCAATGAACCAGCCGCTTTATGACCCTCACTTAGCCATAGGAGTTTGACAATAAAAATTTAGGCCCAGCCCCTAGTATCTGAACTAGGGTACTGTAAACACCTGATCAGATAAGAACTGATTCATCGCATAATGCAGAAAAATCGCTAAATATTTGAAACCTCTGAAGAGCTGACCGCCTCACGCCGCATCGTGAAAGTAAGTTTTCGGCTTTCTCTACTGAGGTGCTCATTCGGATAAACCAGGACACAATCGCAGTAGTTCTCCCTTTACTACCCTAGCCGATATAGCGGAACGTAAGCTAGTAAGCAAAGGAGCCGGGCAACCGAACTATTCACCAAAGACATGATTCTGAGCCAATGCATATAATGCTAAATTCCGGGTGCCGAACTATACTGTAAAAATTGTTCGGACTTTGTTGCCGTATTATGGGGCGCAATGAAGCCCCTGGCGGATTACAGCGTACCAAAGTGTACTTGTGCGATTTGATAAGATTATCAAAACAGCAAGCTGGTGCCGCAGGAGTTGGGCTGCAAACTGTTTCCATTGTAGTTTGATTAATACGTCAAAGCGTATTTGTACAAGTAGTGCAATAAGCAACATGGCTATTTAATATGCCACAACCAAGGGAGAGCTACGTGCGGGTCCTGAAAATAGGTAGAGTGACCGTTAAAGAGACCACCTAGAAATTCTCTTATATGTCGGTATCTTATGCCATCTTGGTGTATCTATCCTTTCGAAAGGACCTGTGATCAGGCCGTCAGGAAGGGCATATGGAAAAGAAACCTGAAAAGGAAAAAAACAAAAGAAAAAGTGAAAGTATGTGTGTCCAAGGGAGGTCGAGCCGTATTATGGATCACACTCTAGTTATGCCTCCGTCTATGCCCACGGTATTTTGAGTGCGTAGTTATGTACACGTTGTACAAATGCCGCCACTTGGTAGGGACTGGGACGGAGGCCGAATTGCTAGTCGAGCTCTTGAAGAGCTGGGTTGTCCTGCTGTGGAGTAGTCCGGACTCGTTTGACGGTGTCCAGGAACTCGGCCACCGAATTGAGGTTTTTCTTGAAGAGGTCGCTCTGTACTACTACTTATAAAGCGGTGGTGTGCTCCTCAGTACGGAGGGAGTGTTCCGTGTTTCCATTGACTGTTATGACGCCGCGTGGTCCGGGCATCTTGAGCTTGAGATAAGCATATTGTGGCACCGCGTTGAATCGACCAAATGTGGTTCGTCCGAGCAGTGCGTGATAGCCACTGCCGAAGGGGACGATATCGAAGATCAACTCTTCACTTAGGAAGTTGTCCGGGGATCCGAAGATAACCTCTAGTGTGATTGAGCCCATACAACGGGCCTCTACACCTGGTATGACTCCTTTAAAGGTAGTCTTTGTGGGCTTGATCCTTGAGGGTTTAATACCCATTTTGTGCACTGTATCCTAATAGAGCAGGTTCAGGCTGCTACCACCATCCATGAGGACTCGCGTGACATGGAATCCATCAATGATTGATTCAAGGACCAGTGCGGCTGAACCGCCATGACGGATACTGGTTGGATGGTCCCTGCGATCGAAGGTGATCGGGAAGGAAAACCATGGGTTGATCTTTGGGGCGACTGGCTCCATCGCGTAGACATCTCTGAGCACACGTTTGCGCTCCCTCTTGGGGATATGGGTAGCGTATATGATGTTCACTGTTTTAACTTTGGGGGGACTTCTTTTGTCCCCCTGTGTTTGGCGGACGGGACTCCTCGTCATTGTCCTTGCTTTGCGACACCTTCTCCTTATTCTCGGCATTCAATTTGCCGGCCTATTTAAAAGCCCAGCAGCCTCTGTTGGTGCCATGGATCTGACATGGACTATCGAGTATGCGGTCCAAGCTGGATGGGCCCTGATTGTTTCTTTTGTATTGCTTCTTCCGCTAGCTGTACTTGGAGCCACTAAATCCGGCGTTGACCGTATTGTCATTGGTATTGTCACAGTTGGTTCGATGCTTGTGCCTGTTGTGTCGGGGCTTGCCATTATTGTTTTTGGTCACAGAGGTGCCAGCCACTCTTGCAGTGTTTTTTCTATGGGCTAGCCAGCTATCCTCGCCCGCACAAAAACGGGTCATGAGTGCCATGAGGGCTGACATGGACTTCGGCTTTTCTTGGCCGAGGTGACGGGCTAGCCATTCATCGTACATGCTATGCTTATAGGCCGCTAGGGCTTCGGCATCCGGACAGTCGATGTTTGGTTCTTTTTAGCTAAGAACCTGGTCTAGAATTTCCTGGCTGACTCTTCGGGTTGTTGAACTATTTGACTTAAGTCGTCCGCATCGGGAGGTCGTACATATGTACCTTGGAAGTTGTCGCGGAAGGCGTCTTACAGGTCCTCCCAGCTGCCAATACAATTTTCAGGCAGACAATTTAAGCAGCGTCGAGCTGGCCCTTTGAGTTTTAGCGTGAGGTATTAGATGGCATGCAGGTCATCACCGTGGACCATATGAATATGGATAAGAAAATATTCAATCCATAACGCGGGATCTGTTGTTACATCGTATGATTCGATGTTCATGGGTTTAAACCCATCGGGGAATTCATGCCCAATTACTTCATCGGTGAATCAAAGAGGGTGTGCGGGGCCTCTATATCGGGCCATATCGCGACGTAGCTCGGATGGAGTCCATCTGCGGCATTCGTCCCAGGCGTGATTAGGTTTGGAGTTAAATGCACTAGAGGTCCTAAAAGTTTTGTCGGGGTGTCACTTTAGTCCCAATTCTTCCAAAATGCGCCTTTAAGTCCTAATTCTTTACTAAGTAGTTCACCCGAGGTACTTTTCTCACGAGTGCTAATCGACTTGCCTATGTGGCGTGTTGACCCATGCCACATCAACACAGGGCCCATCCGCCAGTCGAGAAACGTCCTAAAAGTTCCTAGGCAGTGTCACTTTAGTCCTACTTCATTCAAAATTCACGTTTAGGTCCTAATTCTATAGTAAGTGGTTCACCCGAGGTCCTTTTTTGCACGAGCGGTTGTTGACCTTCTCACGTGACGCATTGAGCCACATCATGTCAACTTAGAGGCTGTTACAGTTGCTCTTTTTTTACAGAAAGCCCCTTGTAAACGCCTCTCTCTCTCGTGCCCATACCATCGCCATGGCGGGGACAACAAGCTCCTCAACAGGGAAGCGGGTGACAAACGGGAGCATTGCAGCATCATCATCGGCGCTCCCTCCTCCACAAGATCATGTCACCAAACCTCAAATCAGAGTAAGTTGTTTGAGAAACTTAATGAAGTGGTGCAAATCGAACTAAATCAATGCCTACAACTAGTGATTGCAAAAAATAGGATTTTTTGTTGCAATGTTCGTCATCTGCTAGTGACCCTAAGTTGACATGCCATGGGTCAACGCACAACCGAGTAGGCCAGTGAGTGGTCGTGCAAAAAAGGACCTCGGGTGGACCACTTACTATGGAATTAGAACCGAAATGTGCATTTTGAGAGAAGTAGAAATAAGGTGATACTGCCCAGAAACTTTTAGGACCTCCTGTTTATTTCTCTCACCTTGGAATTGGGCCCTCTGTTGACGTGGCGTGGGTCAATGTGCCACGCGGGCAAGTCAGCGAGCGCTCATGAAAAAAGGGCCTCAGATGAACCACTTACTAAAGAATTAGGACCTAAAGGTGCATTTTGGAAGAAATAGGACTAAAGTGACACCCCGGCGAAACTTTTAGGACCTCAAGTGCATTTAACTCTTTGCTTTGTCATGTCCGAATATACGACCATCATCGCATGTCGGGGCACGCCCCCGTGATCCGCAGATCGATCTGGTATGTCATGCTCTATTGTCCAGGTCCTCCCAAAGTTCATATTTATATGCTCGAGTTGTTTAATCCCTGCCTTTACAGCGAGGTAGTACGGGCTGGTGTTCGGCTTGGGTTGCCACTTTGTCCTGACCACGTGGTGGTCAGTCAGCCGCCTTGTGCATTGATGGCACGGGCTCCAGCGCCTCATCATCGAATTGAGGTAGTAATTTGCGCTTTGGGTAACTTTTGGGTGGTTGCTCGAGGCGTATTCCTCGGCTGCCAGGATGTTAGTCCATCTATCATTGAGCAGATCTAGATCAGCTTGAAGCTGTTGCTGCTTCTTTTTCAGGCTCCTTGTAGTGGCTATTAGCCGGCACTTAAAGCGCTCTTGCTCGAGAGGTTCCTCGGGCACGATAGAATCCTCGTCGCCGAGGCTCACCTCATCCTCGGAGAGTGGAAGGTAGTTACTGTCCTCCGAGTCTTTGTTTTTGGCCTGTTCATTAGGGCTAACTCAACCATCTTCCCGTTCACCCTATTTGGATGTTGGCTCAACGGGGTCTTCATTGTCTTCGGCATCGTCTAGAGTATTGTTTTCTCCTGTGCCGGTATTGCTATCTTTTTCACGACGTGAATTAGAGCGGTGCTGCTGTCGTCGGCGCTTCGGCTGTATCTCAGGAGGTTTATCTTCCACTCAGTCTTCTTTGTCACCGTCGTTAACTTCTTTGGGTTTGTCCACCATGTATACGTCGTAGGAGGAGGTGGCCGTCCAACACCCGGTAAATGGCGGGTTTTGGGCCTGCTCGTCTTCGACATTGTCGTCCATACCATCGATGTCTTTGGAGTCGTAGTCGAGCATGTCGGTTAGATCTTCGACAGTGGCTATTAAGTGGGAGGTGGGTGGGAAACGAAATTCCCCGTCATCGGCCCCAGTTCAAACCGGATATAATTCGGTTGAGAGTCCCCTCCTAAAGAGAGGGTTTTTAATGAGTTAAGCACATCGCCTAAAGGTGTGCGACGGAAGATGTCGGCGGACGCGGATGCATGTAGTTCAGAACTAGTGACCGGAGATGAATCTGGGGGTCCGGTGATGCAGACCCCGCTCAAAGCTAAGTCTTTGTGCGGCTCCAACACTAATGAGTGAGTGGCTTCCATGGCGGGGTAAAGCTTCCCGTCTTCGGATGGCATAGGCTGTTCTGGATCTAGGGCCAGAGCACTTATAGGCGCAATCTCCTAGGTATGGTCCGATGATAGATTTAGGTCATGTTCATCGCGGTGGCAGGGAGCGGCTGCCATGGGCTCAAATCCATCAAAGATCAAGTCTCCGCGGATATGAGCGACGTAGTTCAAGCTTCAAAACCTGACCTGGTGGCCTGGGGCGTAGCTATCGATCTGTTCTAGATGGCCAAATGAGTTGGCCCGCAGTGCAAAGCCACTGAATACAAAGATTTCTCCAGGGAGAAAGACATCCCCCTGGGCAACATTGTTGTAGATGATGGATGGAGCCATCGAATCTTCTGATGACGACACAGCGGAACTCTCAATGAAAGCACCAATGTCGGTGTCCAAACCGGCGGATCTCGGGTAGGGGGTCCCGAACTGTGCGTCTAAGGTTGATGGTAACAGGAGACAGGGGAAATGATGCTTACCATCAGTCGGGCCCTCTCTATGGAGGTAATACCCTACTTCCTGCTTGATTGATCTTGATGAATATGAGTATTAAAAGAGTTGATCTACCACGAGATCATAATGGCTAAAACACTAGAAGTCTAGCCTATGTTATTATGATTGTCTCTGCCTCTACTGACTAAACCCTCCGATTTATATAGACACCGGAGGGGACTAGGGTTATTCAAAGTTGGTTACAGAGAAAGGAATCTTCATATCCGAATGGCAAACATGCCATCCACGCCAAGGGGAATCCCATCCGGACACGGGTGATAGTCTTCGGTCTTGTATCTTCATAGCCCTTCAGTCTGGCCCATGTCCAACAGGCCGGACGCCCGAGGACCCCATAGTCCAGGACTCCCTCACTGTGTAGCCGTTTTTTCGTATAATCTGAAAGTTTACTAGTCGTCGGCTTCATCCCCATCACATATAATACGGGGGTTTTCGTAAAAGCACTTGATCACTCTTAACCCAACATCTTGGTCCATGAACGAGGTGTCAATGCAGCGAACTAGGCAATTGTACTATACGGCTTTAACACTTTCACTTAGCCATAGGACTTTGATGGTGGGTCTACGATATAGCCCCTAGTATGTACGTGGTTATCCGAATACGGTGCATTATATGGGTGACCAGAAAATGGTCCTTCGTGTAATATGGAAGGAATCGCGAAAGATTCTGATAAGTGATCGAGTGGTTGACGAGCTCTCGCCGCATCATGGCAGTCAGTTTTCGGCTTTCTCTACTGAGGTGCTTAACCAGATGAACCGGAAACACAATCGTAGTACTTCTCCCTTTACTACCTTAGCACAGGAGCCGGGCAATCCAACTATTGACCAAAGACATGATTTGGAGCTGATGCATATAAGGCCAAACTCGTGACGCCAAAGTATGTTATAAAGCTGTTCGTACTTGTCAGCGACTCATATGTTGCCATATCCAGCCCCTGGCAATTTGTGCCGATGTGCGTGCGTGAAACAACCGAAGAAGCACAATTCAGTTCTTAAAAAAACCAATTACTGAATACGGACTATGTTCACTGGAATCTGATTGACACGTCAAATGCAATCTTTCAGATTATAACACCACTACCCGGACTATTTAACATGCCTGGGGTCGAAGGCTGAGGAAAAAGGCACTTTACAGCTTTGAAATAAAGAGTGTGGTCTACAAAATATTATTTGGACCTCCTGTCGCACGTCTGCGTTGCCTTGCCTTGGCGAAAGAACTCCTCGACGGGAATAGGCTTTGGCTATCTATACGAAGCTGAACTCAGGAAGAGTCCGCAAGATGACCAGGCCTTGAGTCACTTGTGGTAAAAGATTTAAAATAGTTAGAAATAGGGAAAAGGGATATGGGACTGCAGACCGCCGTTGTAGGCCTGCCCGTGTTATGCCTCCGCCCATGACCAAGGTGTTTTAACTGCATAATTATGTATGTGCGGTCCAACTTCGCCTCTATATGAGGCGAACGACGGAGGCCGAACTGCTAATCCATTCTGAGATTGATCAGTCATGCTTAATAGAGACCGGCGGCTTGATGGCCGATGAGGTACGCGCCTTGATGAGGCCGCTTTGTACATCGGCTGTAGTAGCCGTAGTATGCTCCTCTGTACGGAGGGAGCATTCCGTGTTTTCGTTTATCGTGATGACGCCGCATGGACCGGGCATCTTAAGATTTAGATAAGCATAGTGTGGTATCGCATTAAAACGAGCAAAAGCGGTATGCCCGAGCAGTGCATGGTAGCTACTGCGGAATGGGACAATAACGAAGGTTAAGCCTTCCCTTCAAAAGTTGTTCGGCGAGCCGAAAACGGCTTCCAATGTAATTGAACACATGCAGTGAGCTTATATGGCGGGTACTGCTCCCATGAAGGTAGTTGCCGTGGGCTTGATTCTTGAAGGATCAATGCCCATTTTGCGGACAGTGTCTTCGTAGAGTAGATTAAGGCTACTGCCGCGGTCCATAAGGACTTTTGTGAGATGGAACCCGTTGATAATTGGGTCGAGGACCAGAGCTGCCGAACCCTTGTGACGGATACTGGCTGGGTGGTCTTTGTGATGAAAGTGATCGGGCAGGCCGCCCATTGGCTAAATTTTGGGGCGACCGACTCTATGGCATAGGCGTCCTGCAGTGCGCGTTTGCACTTCCCTGTAGGGATGGGCGTCACGTATACCATGTTTGCTACTTTTACTTCGGGGGGAATTGATTCTGACCCCCGGTGTTCGGTTGTCGAGTATCTTCGTAGTCATTGTCACTTGGCGGCTGCTTCCCCTGTGTTCGGCATTAAGCTTGCTGGCTTGTTTGAAGACACAATAGCTTCTGTTGGTATGATTACTAGGAAAAGGGCTATAGATAGGATTGACACTAATGGTGCACCAGGGAAGTAGTGCGCCACTACTATATACTAATGGCGCACCAGTTGGTGATGCGCCATTAGTGTGGAAGACACTAATGGCGCACCAGAAAATAGGTGCGCCACTAGTGATAAATTTTTTTCATTTTTACATACATACTAATGGCGCATCCTACCGAAGTGTGCCATTTCTAGTTCTAACTAGTAATGGCGCACCAGACAAGGAGTGCGCCAGTACTGAATTTTTTTTATTCTTTTTTTTGCAAAACTACTAATGGCGCACCGCATCACAGTGCGCCATTACTAGTTTAAACTAATAATGGTGCACCCTATAAAAGTGCGCCATTAGTATATATATATATATATATATATATTTTACTTTTCTACAAAACTACTAATGGCGCACCACTTGCAAGTGCGCCATTAGTAACCAGGGTTACTAATGACGCATTTGCAGGTGGTGCGCCATTAGTAACCTGGGACCCCAACAAGATATTTTGGACAGCCACACCTACCCACTCACTTTCCCCACTTCATTCCCTCCACCTCCTTCTCCAAGCTTTCGGTTGCCTCCTCCTCCTCACCTCATTTCCACCATAGATTCATCAAAATTAAGTTGTGAAATTACCTTTTTTTGATAGGTAAGTAAGGGGAAAGCTATCTTCATGATGTAGATCTACTTTTTTTGTCCCTAGCTCGCTCCAACAATGTGCACATGCACTTTTTGTGGCCTAGCTAGATCTATGTATGCTTGTGGTGTTGCATGTGTTTGTAGTGTTGCATATATGTTTGTGTTTGCAGGTACCGGTATTTGAAATGCGATAGTTGCCAATATTTTGCCGGAATGTTGATTCATTTCCCTTTCAGCGAGAATTTTGGCACTATGCATTCTTTTTGGTCCTATTTTTAGGGAAGGTCATGCCAAATTTTTCTTCATTCTAAAATATCATTTTGCTCTACCCCGCAGGCGACCATGGTCCGCACGATGACCGAAGGCATCATGAATAGGTTTTTGAGCTCTACGAAGGCCGAGATTATTCAAAAGAACGAGACGGAGATAAGATGTCCGTGTCAAAGATGCAAGCTGAAGAGCCTTATTACGGACCCGGATTCCGGGCAGGTGCGGGACCACCTACTCTTGCGTGGTTTCAAGGATCGCTATCGGTGGCAAGCTGATGTAGATGAGTATGAAGTCGTCCATGGGGGCCGGGCAAGAAATGAGGAAGGGCAACAAGACAAGTACCACCACGGCAAGGGCGGGCGAGAAGATGAAGAATCTCCAGGACATGATCATGACGGTGATGCTGTACATAGTCATCATGTAGAAGATGTCGTACATGATGATGAGGAATATCAAGACGAAGGGCATGATCATGAAGATGAAGATGCCGGAGCAGACGACGATGGAGGCTGGGTGCAGGACCCTCATATTCAAGAGCTGCTTCTCAAGCAGACGGATAACGCAAGAGCTGCTGCCCGAGAGAAAGCCAAGCTGGATCAACTGGAGATAGACGCGGTTACTCCATTGTATGAAGGATGCAAGCCCGAGGATACCCACCTGAAAGTAACGCTCATGGCTCTGGAGATGAAGGTAAAACACAAAATGACCGACGCATGCTTCGACGAGAACATGTCATTCTAGCACGAACGTCTTCCCAAGGGGAACATGTGCCCGACCAGTTTCGAGGAGGCGAAGAAAATCGTGTGTCCTCTGGATTTACCGCACGTGAAATACCATGTGTGCATGAACAATTGCATCATTTATCAGGATGAGCACGCGGAGTCTACCATATGTCCGGTGTGCGGCGTCACTCGATACAAGAAGAGGAAGAAAGCTCCTCGAAAATCGGTGTGGTACTTTCCGATCACTCCTCGTCTGCAGCGGTATTTCGCGGACCCTAAGGTAGCAAAGCTCCTGCGTTGGCACGCGGATAGGGAGGAGAAGAAGCGGGAAGATAACAGAAATGATCCGGAGATAAATAAAAAAGACAAGATGCTGAGTCACCCTAAGGATGCGAGCCAGTGGCAAGCATTGAACTTCGAATACCCAGAATTTGGGAAGGATCCAAGGAACATCATGCTGGGTGCGAGCACCGATGGAGTCAATCCATTTGGCAGCCAGAGAAGCACACATAGCACCTGGCATGTGTTTGTGTGGATGTACAACCTTCCCCCCTGGTTGTGCATGAATAGGAAGTACATTCACATGAGTATGCTAATTCAAGGGACGAAACAACCAGGGAAGGACATCAATCTGTATTTGGGGCTGCTGAAAGAGGAGCTAGACACGCTGTGGAAAACGCCAGCCAATACGTGGGACGCCGCTGAGAAAGAATATTTCCCTATGAGAGCCGCACTGCTCACGACGGTGCACGACTATCTCGGTTACGGATATCTCGTGGGGCAGGTAGTCCACGGATTTTCTGGATGCGTAAGGTGCATGGATGACAGGATGCATAAGGTGCATGGATGACACAATGTATCGCCAGCTAGATAGATATCCCGAGTCTTCGAAAACCGTGTTCATGGGACATCGAAGGTGGCTTCGCGACGATGACCCATGGAGGAAACGCAAGGATCTGTTCGATGGTGAAACCGAACCCCGAAAATGCCCGCGTACGAGGAGCAGCGAGGAAGTAGACGAGCTGTTGAAAAATTGGAAAGATTGCCCACTACCGGGAAAGAAGCAAAAGGCGCCAGAGCTGAGAAAGAAGCGAAAGGCGCCAGAGCCGCTGCTGAAGGTATGGAAAACGAGGTCTGTTTTCTGGGACTTGCCGTACTAGAAGTTCCACCGTGTGCCTCACAACCTTGATTCCATGCATATCACGAAGAACGTGTGCAAGAGTCTGCTTGGTACCCTGCTCAACATGCTAGAGAGGACCAAAGATGGGCCGAAAGCAAGGGCAGACTTGAAATCAATGGGCATCAGGCAGGAGCTTCATGCTAATGATGATGATGATGATGATGATGATGATGATGATGATGATGAGGAGGAGGAGGAGGAGGAGGAGGAGAAACAGGACACAGAAACTCGTCGCAAAGGCAAAAAGGCCAAGAAGACCGGAAGTGACTACCCTCCCGCGTGCTTCACTCTAAGTCAGGAGGAGATCGAGCAGTTTTTCACCTGCCTCGTAGGAGTAAAACTTCCTTATGGTTACGCGGGGAAGATAAACAGATACCTAGACCCAGCGAAGCAGAAGTTCAGCGGGATGAAGTCTCACGACTGTCACATGCTGATGACGCAGATACTTCTAGTTGCAATCCATGGGATCATGGACGTGCACGTCCATGAAACGCTATTTGGCCTATGCAACTTTTTCAACGTCATCTCTTAGAAGTCGATTGGCGTGAAGCAACTCAGAAGGCTACAGGAAGAGACGTGGTGATACTATGCGAGCTTGAGATGTACTTCCCTCCTGCATTCTTCGACATTATGGTGCATCTGCTGGTCCATATCATGGAGGATATCATCCAACTTGGGCCGACGTTCCTGCACAGCATGATGCCGTTCGAAAGGATGAATGGTGTCATCAAAGGATACGTTCGCAACATGTCACATCCAGAGGGAAGTATAGCCAGGGGCTTTCTGACCGAAGAGTGCATCTCCTACTGCACGAATTATCTAGGCATCGAGAACCCCATTGGTCTGCCCATCAACAGGCACCTCGGTAGGCTCGCTGGATGGGGTCACCGTGAGGGTCGCCGCGAAATGCATGTCGACTTCGAGGGTCGACTCGCCGACTTTGAAAGAGCAAACCTAGTCGCGCTACAACACATAGACGTGGTCGATCCTTGGGTGGTAGAGCACAAAACCTTTATTGAGAAGACGTACAATGACCGAGGCCAACAGAGGACGGACGGAGGTATAATCAAAGAGCACAACTCATGTTTCACGCGTTGGTTCAAGCAGAAGCTTCTGTCGTACCCTTTACATGAGGATTCTTCCGCGGAAGAACAACTCATATTCGCCTTGTCACAGGGCGCCGAGCACAACCTGATGACCTATAAGGCGTACGATATCAACGGCTACACATTCTACACCGAGAACAAGGACATGAAGAGCGATGGTTATCAGAACTCCGGGGTAATGATGGAATCCTACACCGGTAACGACAAGGACAGATACTACGGAAGGATCGAGGAGATCTGGGAGCTGAGCTACGCTAGAGAGAAGGTCCCGATGTTCCGTGTCAGATGGGCCAAGAGCGTCCTAAAAGAAGAGCGGTATTTCACCACCATGGTTATACCTGAAGCCAAATCCAAGACCGCGGGCGCAAACGTCACCACGAAAAATGAGCCATGGGCACTAGCTTCCCAAGTGGACAAATGCTTCTTCATTACCGACCCGTCAAAGCCCAGTCATGTTGTCGTGAGGAGAGGCAAAAGGAAGATCATCGAAATGGATGGAGTAGCCAATGAGCAAGACTTCGACAAGTACGGCGACCCGAAGATCGAACATGACGACGACGATGAAGTAGCAGCACGCACCACTAGAAGAAGCATGACCACCCTACCTAAAGGACGTCCGTTCCACAGAAGAACTCCATTTGCGAAAAAGAAGGGCAAGAAGATTGTGAACAGATAGCTAGCTAAGATCGATTGTATTTAAATCGTAGTCTTCATTTTTCGATTGTATTTCATGGGCACTTTTTGATATCATATTTTTAAATTTCATGGGCACTTTTTGAATTCATGAGGACACTCGATCTCGATCCCCCTCCACCGCCGCCGACGAGCACCCGCCCCCCCGCACCCTCCCCCGCTCCACCGCCGCCAACGGGCACCCCCCACACCCTCCCCCGCTCCACCGCCGCCGCCGATGATATTTGCAAGTAACAAATTTGAACATATTTTTTTAAAAATTATTACTGTTTTTATAAAAAAATATTACTGTTATGATTTAAACAAGTTTGAACATATATAAACACAAATAAGTATCAAACAGCATTTAAATTGCAAAAAAAATATTGCGGAGCTTGGGATTCGAACCCAGGACCTCCTAGTGTGCATGTTGCGTGCTGACCAGTCGGGCTAGTGGGCGGGTTCTGATGTGGATTGGGTTAGGTGCAATATAACCTGTGCTCGAACTGTAATAAAAAACATTCTAATGGCGCACCGCTGCGGGGTGCGCCATTGCTATCTAAAAAAAAGATTTCTAATGGCGCACCGCTGCGGGGTGCGCCATTGCTATCTAAAAAAAGATTTCTAATGGCGCACCGAGGTGTGGTGCGCCATTAGTAAGCTTCCCCCTAGCTATCCTCCCTCTCCCTCGCCAGATCCCCTTCGACCCTCTCTCTCTCGCCACCAGATCCACCCGCGCGCTGCCCCGACCCACGACGCCGCCTCCCCGACCCTCACCGGACTCCACCCCCGCCGCCCCCGCGCCCCCACCCCCGCCGCCCCGACCCTCGCCGGACTCCACACCCCCGCCGCCTCCAGAGAGACCACCCCTCGCCCAATTCCCCCTCTTTCCCCATCGAGCCGCCTCCTCCTTGGCTCGTACTCGAGCGCGAGAGCTCGTGCGGTGACCGCGCTCGCCGTT